>NC_142955.1:24747056-24749556 GCF_046866305.1 Octopus bimaculoides
GGTTCAGTCTCACTACGTGGCACCTTGGACAAGTGTCTTCTACAATAGTTTCGGGCCGTCCAAAGCCTTGTGAATTGATTTGGTTAACGGAAACTGAAAGAAGCCCAACACACACACACACACACACACACACACACGTATATACATATATATATATATATATATACTCTTTTCCTCTTTTTTTTTACTTTTATTTGTTTCAGTCATTTGACTGCGGCCATGCTGGAGCACCGCCTTTAGTCGAGCAAATCGACCCCGGGACTTATTCTTTGTAAGCCTAGTACTTATTCTATCAGTCTCTTTTGCCGAACCGCTAAGTTACGGGGACATAAACACACCAACACAGACACACAAACACACACACATATACATATATATATATACATATATACGACGGGCTTCTTTCAGTTTCCGTCTACCAAATCCACTCACAAGGCTTTGGTCGGCCCGAGGCTATAGTAGAAGACACTTGCTCAAGGTGCCACGCAGTGGGACTGAACCCGGAACCATGTGGTTGGTAATCAAGCTACTTACCACACAGCCACTCCTGCGCCTATATATATATATATATATATATATATACATATATATATGCATGTGTGTATTTTTGTGTCTGTGTTTGTTTGTCACCCCACCATCGCTTGACAGGCGATGTTGGTGTGCTTAGGTCCCCGTAACTTGGCGATTCTGCAAAAGAGACCGATGGAATGAGGACTAGGCTTACAGAGAATAACTCCTGGAGTCGACTTGCTCGACTAAAGGCGGTGCTCCAGCACGGCCGCAGTCAAACGTCTGAAACAAATGAAAGAATTAAAGAATTAAAAATAAAGGTTACATACACAGGAAAGAAAATATTCGTAGTTCTAAGAGGAAACGATTTGTTGCGAATAAATTAGTAAAGACAGAAACGTTTCCTTTCCAAACTGCTTATAATTTCAGAGACTTTTTCACAAGAACAATATCGTATTGTTTTTAATAAGAAATTGAGAAAATGACATGAAAGGAAAGGTAACGTAATTATGTATTATGTAACGAAAAATAATATATCATGTGATAAACTGTTGGCTTCCAACCAGAATTTGGGTTTTTCTAGCTTTGGTTAATTAGAAAAACTTATGACTGTGTACTGCCACACGTGTATAGGTACACACAAGCAAACACACACACGCATAGGCAGACAAACGGATATACACAGACACAAGCACATAGATATGTATGCGTGCATATATATATATATATATATATATATATATATATATATATATATATATATATAAATATGCATATAGATATATGTATATGCATATTGATACACATATATACATAGATAGATAAACACACATCCACATGTAATATGTATGTATGTATATATGCATATGTATATAAATATGTATATAAATATATATATATATATATATATATATATATATATATACACACATACATACATACATACATACATACATACATATACTGGGTGCGACGGGTAAATAGTCGCCATTTAAAATTTTTAATTTCGAGCATGCACATTGTTTTTTTTTTTATTTTGTCGACTAGACAGTATAGTAGGGTCAGCTGGGCACCGTCTGTGAGAATAGCAGCACCATGACGCAATTTATTTTTGCTAGAAATTTGGAAGCGACATGCTGTACTGCACGGCATTCGCGCCGGAAACTCTAACACGAACGAATGGTGAAAACACAGAACAACCGTTGGCTTGCCGTGTCCCCAAAACGTACCGACTGTGATAAAAATCAATGATCCAGCAACATCATGGTGTCTGGGGTGATTACTATTGATGGCGACGTTATGCCACCTTTCATCTTCCCATACGGCCTAAGACTCAACACGGAGGCCTACATCAAGTGCCTGGAGGAGGTAGTGCTGCCCTGGTCCAGGAGGAGGGCTGCTGGAAGACCCTATCTCTGCCAACAGGACTCTGCACCATGCCAGGAGAACCCAGCCATGGCTGCCAGACAATTTCTGCGATCATATCACGCCTAACCGCTTGACCACCGATGTTGGTGCGTTTGCGTCCCCGTAACCATGCAGTTCGGCAAAAGAGACCGATAGGATAAGTACTAGGTTTACAAAGAATAAGTCCTGGGGTCGATTTGTACGACTAAAGGCGGTGCTCCTGCATGTATGTATATGACAGTTTGGTAAGTAACTTGCTTCCTAACCAAATGGTTACGAGTTCGGTCTCACTGCGTGGCACCTTGGGCAAGTGTTTTGTACTACAGCTTCAGTTCGACCAAAGTTGGTGAATGGTTTTGGTAGACGGAAACTGAAAGAAGCCCGTCGTATATATATGAGTTGTGTTTGTGTGTGTGGTTGTGTGCGTGTGTGCGTGTGTGTGTGTGTCTTTGTGTCTATGTTTGTCCACTACCACCTCTTGAGAACCGCTGTTTGCGGGTTTTCGACCCGTAACTTAGCAGTTTGGCAAAAGAGACCGACAGCATAAATACCACGCTTAAAAAAATAAATAAACACTGCGCTC
>NC_142955.1:24769556-24772056 GCF_046866305.1 Octopus bimaculoides
CAACAAAATATGCTTCAACACAGGAACTCACATAAAGAATCTTGCAAACCAAATCCAAAAACGAAATATATATATGACTGGCTTCTTTCAGTTTCCGACCACCAAATCCTCATCAAATCCAGATCTCTTCACAAGGTTTTGGTCGGCATGGGGCGATAGCAGAAGACACTTGTCTAAGTACGCCACGCACTGGGACTGAACCTGGTGACGTGTGGTTGGGAAACAAACGTCTTACCACCTAGCCACGCCTACGCTTTTGTTTAGTTCATAAATTACAAGGGACCTTTGATGAAACGCTGAAAATATGTAAAACATGCCAGGTGTTTGGACTCGTTGTATAACATTTATACATAGGGGGAGGTCTTCTGTTACAAGTCGACTGAATCAGGACTGACATGAGGTTTGTGTGGCGGGGGGGGGGGCTAAATACCGCCGCCGCCTCCACCACTAATATCACCACCGTCGTCGTCGTCGTCGTCCCTTTTGTTATTGTTGTTGTAGGTGATGGTGGTGATGGTGGTGATGGTGGTGGTGGTGATGGTGGTGGTGGTGGTGGTGGTAGTGGTGATGGGGCTGTTGGGGATAATGTGGGGTATCAATGGCGGTGGCGGTAATGGTGGTGGTGGTGGTGGTGATAGTGGTGGTGGTAATGTTACCGGTCGTGGTGGTGGGGATGGCGGTGGGGTGGTAATGGTTGTGATAGCGGCAGTGAAGGTGGCGGTGGGGGTTCTAAATACCGCCGCCGCCTCCACCGATAGTATCACCACCACCACTACCACTATGAACATATCGTCACCACAACTACCACGACTACCACCACATTATCGTGGTGGTAGTCGAGGCTGAGCACTCCACAGACACGTGTACCCTTAATGTAGTTCTCCAGGAGATTCAGCGTGACACAGAGTGAGACAAGGCTGGCCCCTTTGAAATACAGGTACTACTCATTTTTTGGCAGCTGAATCGACTGAAGCAATGTAAAATAAAATGTCTTGCTGAAGGACACAATGCACCGCTGGAAATCGAACTCACTATTTTACGATCCTGAGCTAAGTCCCTTAACCACCAAGCGATGCGCCTTCGCTTACTTTGTAGCACAGGATAGAAAAACAGAAGCAAGCAAAGTCAACCTAAAGAAACATTTGGTGAAAATGCAGATAATCTGTGACTCCGCTTGAATATATATATATATATATATATATATATATATATATATATATATATATATATATATATATATATATATATATATAAACCAAACCATGATAAATTAATCAAAATCTACCACCTTCTACATTTCGATTATCTCCCTTATACCGGAAGAAATCCCTAATTACCTCCCCCCTAATCTAGAACTCTTTTTTTACACACGGGAGCGAAGACATGTTACGATGAAGTAGAGAAATTTGAAAAGACAACACGAAACCAGTTATTTCTCCAAATACAATGTTTATATACCAAAAAATTTTATAACATTTTTCTGACATAATTTAGATATATACTGATGACGTCTTGAGCTAACTGGATCCTATAAAGGAGCTGTTGTGGTAGCAGACCACGAAACATGGTTGAAATTCCCTCAAAGCCTTTTTTTTCCAAATTTTAAGGCCGAAATATTAGGGGGCTCCTTATACATGAGGGTTCTTTATACACGTTAGAATACAGTATATTGAATGCTGAACCAGATCTCGCAATGCCTATATCATCATCAGCATCATCATCATCATCATCAATAACAATAACTACAGCAATAACAGCAGCAACAAGTTATAGACTTCGCTAGTCCAAGACGTCAGCTTTAATATAAAGCTCCAATTATGATGAATGCGAAAAACCCTTTGGATCTTTCAAAATCAACCGAAAAATTATTTGATTCTCAGAGTGAGGAATCTAAAATGGATTTATTCTTTTCTTTTCTTATTTCTTTTTTTCTTTTTTGGGGGGTGGGGGGGGGGGAGTTCCTCCTCAAAAGGTTTCTGTTTACTATTTTACGATGCCGCCTTAATTAGTTCTGGTTTTTTAATTGGGAGCGTTCATTTCCTTTCACATTACTATTAAAGTGCTTATGTGTGTATGCATTTATGCATAAATATATTTTTAGATACACGTACATTTATATATATATATATATATATATATATATATATATATATATATATACATACATACATACACACGTGTGTGTGTGAGTTCGTGTGCGTGAATAATTTTTTGTTTGATAAATAAAAGATTGAAATAAAATTATTAAATTTTCAGCTTATTTAATATACGTACATACATACATACATATATATATAAATATATATATATATATATATATATATATATATATATATATATATATATATATATAATATAATATAATATAATTTAATATATATATAAACAGAGAGACGACATATATCTTGATATATATATATATATATATATATATATATATATATATACATATATATTATATATATAATATATATATATAACTGCATATATATATATATAA
>NC_142955.1:24779556-24782056 GCF_046866305.1 Octopus bimaculoides
AAGTAAACTGTATGGGTTCGATTCAGCGCCATACCATTATTTATTTCCTCCTCCTCCTTGGCTTATATGTCGCATTATTAGACTATTTTTTATACCCAATATATGGTGAAATCTTATAACAATAATATATATAATGCATATATTGTTTTACTTGTTTTTTTTTACTTGTTTCAGCCATGTGACTGCGACCATGTTGGAGCACTCCCTTAAAAGGTTGTAGTTAAACAAATCGACCCCAGGATTTATTCTCGAAATGTAAAAGTCTTTCTCACATTCTCGAGCGTCAAACTAATACACCTGCTTGTTGTTTATAGACCTGTCTTCGTTTTTTGCTTTTCTGTAGCTTTCAACTATATATATATATATATATATATATATATATATATATATATATTAACATTTTATAGTTTACTTGAAGCATTGTATATGGAATACAACGTTGAAAGATTTAAAAGGCCAAACAATGCAAATAGATTTTAAGATGAGGTAACGTAAACTAATAGTGAGTTACCTGGTAATCTTTGGTTTTATCTGTATCCAAATAATTCTATTAGAATTATTTTATCTCCGACAAAAAACATCTTTCCAAGGACAGTTCCTTTTTAACCCTGAAGAAGGGACTTGCATGTCCCGAAATATTGTGATCCTTTTTAAGGTAATCGATCAGCAAGACACCTTGATAATCTCAAAACACTGACGCCATGACCTTGCCAGCTGAAGGAATGACCCTGGCCTTCTTTGGGACAGGAGAATATGTAATTTGATTGTTCTTGGTTTCAGGCTGGTGGTGATGAACCCAACTTTCGTCCATAATAATAAAACGAGGAAGAAAATTCTCTTCATTGGCTTCAAACAGTCTCAGATTGCTTGTGGACAAAGTGCACCTGGTGCGTTTCTGTTCAGGAGTCAAAAGGCGAGGGACCCACCTTGCAGAAACCTTTGAGAACCCAATTTCTTTTGTCACAATGTTGTCTGCTCTTTCAGTTGAGATGTCCAGTCTCTCGGCTATCTGACGAGCAAAGTCAAGGTTGTCCTTGGTGGTTGCAGTTGGAGGTCTCCCTGGTCTGGGATCATCTTCCACACTCTCCCTGCCACGTTTGAATTCATTTACCCAGCGTTTGACTGTTCCATATGAAGGAGCATTGTCTGTTAAGGTTCTCACCGTATCTTCATGGATTTCTGATGGAGTCATGCCTTTCAAATGAAGGTACTTTATGACAGCACGATACTCAGTTTCCTCCATTTTCAATTTAACCTCGACACTTGTTTATTCAAAAATCTGCAACAAAAAAAAATTAAAATATCAGAATCATGAAAATGATCAAGAATACGCCGAAAAGACTGAACTTACCAGAAAAAATTGTTTCAGCTACCTAGCAGCCCCGTTTCTAGGTTAGGCTCAAAACTTTTCAGACACCCTCGTGTGTATATATGTATGTATGTATATATATATATATATATATATATATATATATATATATATATATATATATATATATATATATATGTATGTATATATATACAGAAAATAGAGGTAGTCAGCGTTTTGGATAATTCTTTATTCAAAATTCATCTTTTTTCATATGTATAACTTGTACATTATTTCAAAATTCTATACATATAAATATTCACATACAAACACACACACACACACGAGCATGTATGTATGTATATATGTGTGTGTGTGTATATATATATATATATATATATATATATATATATATATATATATATATATATATATATATATATATATATATATATATATATATATATATATATATATATATATATATATATATATATATATATATATATATATCTACGTGAACATAGATACGCACGTATATCAAACAGACGGCCATACATTACACAAAGGAAATGGAGAAACCTCCAAAACAAATATTCAAAGAACAAAAGTACAAAAAGAAAAAAAAAATATTCCAGGAAATGGCGATAACTAGAATGACGGAGGCTTGAAACCGGATATATTTTCTATGATAATAAGTGTCTAGGGATTGATTTAAAACATCCACACAAACGTATACAAATCGCCTGGACTTTCACAGACACACACAGACATACATGGAGACATACATGCGTACACGGATACACACACACACTCGAAGAGACATGGGAACGTCTTTTCCATTGAAGCCACTTTGATGGCGCTTCACATCTCCCGACAGGACGATACTAATGAAATGGCAGAGCGGAAGCGTTAATGGGATCTCATATGAGTGTGTGTGTGTGTGTGTGTGTGTGTGTGTGTGTGTGTGTGTGATAGGCCAAGACGTGGCTGTGTGGTAAGAAGCTGGCTTCCCAACCACATGGTCTCGAGAACAGTCCCACTGCCTGGCACCTTGATCAAGTCTCTTCTACTATCGACCAAAGCATTGTGAATGGATTTGGTAGACGGAAACTGGAAGAAGACCGTTGTGTTTACATAGTGGCTGTGTGTTAAGTTGCTAGCTTACCAACCACATGGTTCCGGGTTCAA
>NC_142955.1:24797056-24799556 GCF_046866305.1 Octopus bimaculoides
TTATTATTATTATCATTATTATTATTATTATTATCATCATTTTTATTATCATTATTATTATTATTATTATTATTATTATTATTATTATTATTATTATCATTTTTATTATCATTATCATTATTATTATTATTATTATTATTGTTGTTGTTGTTGTTGTTGTTGTTATTATTATTATTATTATTATTGAGTGAGAGAGAAGCGCTCGTTATCATCCTCACCATCATAGTCATCATCATCATCTTCATGTTCGTCATCGTCGTCATCATCATCATGGCAGCCGTCGGCAAGATCATCAACATCACCTTCGCCACCATGACTACAACCACCATAAACACCACCATCTCCGCCGCCACCGCCACCACCACCATCACAACCGACACCACGAGCGCGACGACAATGACCACCACCACCACTGCTGCCACCACCACCACCACCATCACGACCGCATCACTTCCGTGACCATCAACAGTCGCATCAGCATCAGCGTCCCCACCTCCAATTCCGCTACAGTACCACCACCCTCTACCTTCTCGTCACCCACACCCAGAACCCCCCACACACACACACACACATCCCTTCTTCCATCCCTCCATCCTTGAAACGTCGATTTGGTTGTACTTGCTTCTACCCACCCCCTCGCCGTCCATCAATAAACACCCACCCACTCATGCATTACCCCCACCTTGTCCATCCGTCCCCTTCACCCACCAAAACTTCCCATCTAATTCATTCCTCACCCCTGCCCTGCTCCATCAGCCCGCCTAGGATCCCTCTCTACCGCATGCCACACTGCAGTCGGGTCGATGGTGACAGCAAAATGCGCAGAACAGCGTGAAATGTAACTGATGCTAAAGCGACCTCTAGCGACAAAATACAAAAGACAAGTAAAAGCGAATAAGAAAACCCATAAAATGTCCGCCATTTTGATTTGATGGCCACTCAACTAGCTGCATCGTTTTATGCTTTATATAAATACGTATCTATGTATGCATGTATGTATGTATGTATGTATGTATGAATGTGTGTATGTATGTACGAATGTATGTATATATGTATGTATGTATTTATATATGTATGCATCTATGTACGTATGTATGTGTGTATGCATACATGTATGTATGTATACACGTATACAAACATGTATGTTCATATATATATATATATATATATGCATGTATATAAAGGGCATTATTACAGAAAAATAATAACGCCACACAGTGGACTTCTCAAAATAACCACATTTAGTACCTAATGCGAGGAAAAACAACCAACAGAAGATGACCAACTTTCTTTTAAATAAACTTAACTGTGTATCGACCGATTTCGCGATTACTAGAATGAATCTAGATTTCGTTCATCAGCACAGTATTGTCCCCCCCCCCCAAAAAAAAATCCGAGAACAGGAGATTTTGACTAAACACCTTATCAACAACAGAGATCCAAGATTCAATCTAAAATGCAGATTGTCATATTTCTGTGGAATTACATCACACGTGATTAGCATCTGCCCAAAAATGTGATCGCGGTACTACCTCTCAATGCAATACGACGCTGTTATAAAACATTATACAATACCATTCGGAAAAAAAAGGCTGTCTGGAATAAATGTTGAGAATCCACCTGTTATAGAATTTGTACACTAATATCAGCAGAAGGAGTGCTGGTGGAACGTTCCCATCAAAACATCTGTCAAGTCTAAGCATAACGGACCGGATATTGTTATTTGGGACAGATAAGAAAAAGTACGTACCGTCATTGAAGTCAGCTGTTCTCCTGATGTGAATATATCTCTTTGAACATCAAAGAGAAAGAAGATAACTATGGACAACTGTTTCCAAACCTCCAGCGTCTATATCCGGATTACAAATTTACATTTATTCCAATAGTACTTAGAGCACTTGGATAAGGCGACGAGCTAACAGAAACGTTAGCCCGCCGGGTGAAATGCTTAGCGGTGTTTCGTCTGTCTTTACGTTCTGAGTCGAAATTCCGCCGAGGTCGACTTTGCCTTTCATCCTTCCTGGGTTGATAAATTAAGTACCAGTTGCGTACTGGGGTCGATATAATCGACTTAATCCGTTTGTCTGTCCTTGTCTGTCCCCTCTGCGTGTAGCCCCTTGTGGGCAGTAAAGAAATAAGAAACGTTAGCACGCTAGGTGAAATGCTTATATATATATATAACACTATTCAATTTTTTTTCTCCGTGTTTTTCTCCTTGTCTCCGTATTCTTTCTGTTGAAGAGCGTAGCTCGAAACGTCAAAGACTTTCCGTATTCCCGAGCGTCATACTAATATATACTTTTGTTATTTACACCACCTGTCCTCGTCTGTTGTTATTTTTTGTATATTCTCCCATATATATATTTATATATATATATACACATGCATATGTATTTGGCCATTTGTGTATCTATCTATCTATCTATCTATCTATCTATCTATCTATCTATCTACCTGTATGTCTATCTGTCTGTCTATCTATCTATCTATCTATCTATCT
>NC_142955.1:24809556-24834556 GCF_046866305.1 Octopus bimaculoides
TATATATATATATATATATATACATATACATATATCTATCTATCTATCTATCTATCTATCTCTCTATATATATATATGTATATATATATATATATATATATATATATATATATATATATATATATATATATATATATAAATATATAAGACGGGGTTCCTTCAGTTTCCATCTACCAAATCCACTCACAAGGCTTTGGTCGGCCCGAGGCTATAATAGAAGACACTTGCCCAAGGTGCCACGCAGTGGGACTGAACCCGGAACCATGTGGTTGTTAAGCAAGCTACTTACCACGCAGCCACTCATATGTTTGTATGTATGTATGTATGTATGTATGTATGCATGTATGTATGTATGTATGTATGTATGTATGTATGTATGTATGTATGTATGTATATGTTTACATGCATTCAGACATATGTATGCATCCATGCATGTATGTACGTATGTATGCATGTATGCGTGTATGTATACATGTGTGTGTGTATGTATGTATGAGGAAGACACATACATACACACGGATATATGTTGTGTATGTATATATAAGTGCATGTGTGTGTGTGTGTGTGTGTGCATTTATGTATAAATATACACATATACACATATGCGAGCATGTGTACATGCTCAAGTTTGCTGTATAACTATATATACATGTATATATGCTTACATACATGTGTGAGTGTGAAGAGAGAGGGAGGAAAGGGAAGAGGGGAGGAGTAGTGAGAAAGGCGATGGTGGGAGGCACATACGCATACATAAGCATATGCAAATATATTTTCGCATACATTTATATATTTAATATATGTGCTCATACGAGTATGCCTGCGCGCGCGTGCGAATTTGCCCAATGTCGATGATAATCTCTGTGCGTTCTTGTGGATATCAGTGTGCGATCGTGTGTAAATGTGCTTGCGTGTGTATGCATATGTGTGTGTGTGTGTGTGTGTGTGTGTGTATGTGTGTGTGTGTGTTCGCGTTTATAAGCCGTCCTGACCTGGCAGCTTCAGCGAAACAGTAAAGACAAGCACGGTGGCCATTTGTCAAGATGGCGGTTGACATAATGCATTGACCTGTGAAATGGCCATCACATCGTCAGGTCAAGCAGAAAATTACCATTTGAGTAGAATTGTTACTCCCTCTCTCTCTCCCTGTCTTTCTCTCTCTCTCTCTGTCTTTCTCTCTCTATCTATCTATCTATCTATCTTTCTCTCTCTCTCTATCTTTCTCTGTCTCTCTCTGTCTTTCTCTCTCTTTCTCTCTCTCTCCCTATCTTTCTCTCTCTCTCTCTCTCTCTTTCTCTCTCTCTCACTCTGTCTTTCTCTCTCTCTCTCTCTCTCTCTCTCCTTCTCTCTCTCTCTCTCTCTCTCTCCCTACCTCTCTCTCTCTTCCCCTCTCTCTCTCCCTCTCTGTTCCACTCAAACAGCACCGTTGGTATATTTACTCTCCGCGTCCAAATGTATTGGTGTACGTGTGTATGTGTGCGTGCGTGTGTATGTGTGTATGTGTGAGTGTGTGTGTATACGCACGTATGTGTGGGTATGTGCGTGTGTGACTGTCAATGAATGCGTGTGTGTGTGAAAGTGAGTGTACCCACGTGTGTATTTGCACGTGTTTTACGCGTATGTGTGTACATGTGTGTATTTATGCCTGTGAAAGAGTGTGTGTGTGCCCGTGTGTTTGTACGTGTGTACGTGCATGTGTGTGTGTGTGCTTTTACCTGTGAACGAGAGTGCGTTTGTGTGAAAGTTTGTGTATGTGCGAGCGTGTGTGTGTGTGTGTGTGTGTGTGTGTATACATACGTGTGTGCGGCTTGTGTATGTGTAATCATGTGTGTGTGTGTGAAAGTGTGCGCGCGTATGTCTTTCTACGTGTGTGTGTTTGTGTGTTTGTGTGTGTGTGTACATGTGAATTTGCCTATCTTGTGTATGTGTGTTTGTATGTGAGTCTGAGCGTATATGTATGTGTGTGTATCTGTGTGAATTTATCAATCTTGTGTACGTGTGTGTGTGTGTGTGCGTGTGTGTGTGTATGTGTCAGTGTGTGTGTGTATGAGTGTGCTTGTGTGTATATGTGAGTGTATGAATTTGCCAATCTTGTGTACGTGTGTGTGCATGTGTGTGCTCGTATGTGTGTGTGTGCATGTGTGTGAATTTACCAATCTTGTGTACGAGTGTGTGTATGTGTCATTCTGTGTGTGTTTGTGTGTGTATATGTGTGTGTGTGTGTGTGTGTGTGTGTGTGTGTGAGTGTGCATAAGTGTGTAAATTTGCTAATTTTCATGCAAATCTCTGTGCGTTCTAGTGAACATATGTGCATCCATGTGTAAATATATTTATGTGTGTGTATATATGTATATATATATATATATATATATGCATATATGCATATGTGTGTGTGTGTGTGTGTGTTGATGTACGTGTGTGTATGTGTATGCCTGTGTATTTGTCAAAGCTAATGTAAGTCTATGTGCTCCTCATGCATAAATGTGTTTATGTATGTATATGTGTAAACGAATGTGTGCGTGTGTGTGTAAGTTTGCTGTCTTTGTGTTTCAGATTAAAATATGTATGTGATTGTGTGTGATCGTGTGTGTGATTGTGTGATTGTGTGTGATGTGTGTGGTGTATGGTGTGTGGTGTGTGCTATTGTGTGTGTATATGATTGTGTGTCCTGTGTGTGAGATTTATGGGATGTATGTGTGTGTGTGGAGATGTGTGTGATGTTGCCATCTGTGTATTCCAGTTAATATATGTGCACCATCGTGTGTGTGTATGTGATCGTGTGTGTGTATGTGATCGTGTGTGTGTATGTGATCGTGTGTGTGTATGTGATCGTGTGTGTGTGTGATCGTGTGTGTGTGTGTGTGTGTGTGTGTGTGTGTGTGTGCGTGTTTCTGTGTAAGTGTATGTGTACGAAAGGATAAAAGGCAAAGTCGACCTCGGCAGAATTTGAACTCAGAACGTAAAATCAGACGAAATACCACTAAGCATTTCGCCCGGTGTGCTAACGTTTCTTATTTCTTTATTGCCCACAAGGGGCTAAACATATAGGGGACAGACAAGGTTAGACGAAGGGATTAAGTCGATTACATCGACCCCAATGCATAACTGGTACTTAATTTATCGACCCCGAAAGGATGAAAGGCAAAGTCGACCACGGCGGAATTTGAACTCAGAACGTAGCGGCAGACGAAATACCTATTTCTTTACTGCCCACAAGGGGCTACACACAGAGGGGACAAACAATGACAGACAAACGGATTAAGTCGATTATATCGACCCCAGTGCGTAACTGGTACTTAATTTATCGACCCCGAAAGGATGAAAGGCAAAGTCAGCGGAATTTGAACTCAGAACGTAGCGGCAGACGAAATACCACTAGGCATTTCGCCCGGCATGCTAACGTTTCTGACAGCTCACCAACTTTCGCCCTTTCTATATTGGCAGCAGAAAAATTATTTTCTGTGTGTGTGTGTGGTGACATATTTCTTGTGTGTTTCGGCATTTATACTTTCATTTATAGCTGGTTTTGATGCTTGGAGTGTTGAGAAGAGCGGTCGAAAGTTTTACGGGCTGTGTGGTAAGACGCTTGCTTTCCAACCACATGGTTCCGGGTTCAGTCCCACTGCGTGGCACCGTGGGCAAGTGTCTTCTACTATAGCCTCAGGCTGACCAAAGCCTTGTGAGTGGATTTGGTAGACGGAAACTGAAAGAAGCCCGCCATATATATATATATATATATATATATATATATATAGATGCATATATGTATTTGTGTGTCTGTGTTTGTAATCTAGCGGTTCAGCAAAAAGAGAACGATAGAATAAGTACTAGGCTTGCAATGAATAAGTCCTGGGGTCGATTCGTTCGACTAAAAGCGGTGCTCCAGCACGGCCGCAGTGAAACGACTGAAACAAGTAAACGAATAAAAAAATGTGATTAAAATTAGTGATTTTCGTTACGTCACTTTATTGTTTAATTAAAAACTAGTGTAATACCATTATGGTTATATTCTGTATAATTCCATTTTAATAACTGTTAAGACCGGGGTTTAATATGAAATGCTTCACGTCCGATTATTCCTTTATTCCTAATTCACATATTAATCGCTAGTTTAATACTTGTTTAACCTTTTAATTTCTCTTATCGTTGCGATTTCTGGGATTAGATTCGAAGAGAACTTTGGTATAGTTCATCAACATCGTATACACTCACTGCGCTAGTCCCGTAATTAAATTCAACACGTTTACCAGCTACTTGGTGTAATTATAGTTCGTGTATTTTGATTAACATTGATTATGATTTAATTGGGATTGTTTTTGTTTAATTAATACGAGTGTTATGTCTTTCTTGTTTTGTGGGTTTTTTTTCCAAATTTCCATTTTAATAATTTATTCATTTATTTCATTTAATTCTATCTTATTAATACTTAGGTTTTGGAAAAATTGCTCGTTTGTTCTTTTTATTTAATTTTCTTTATTAAACACTCCGAGAGCCAAACTTCTATAGGCACTGGTGGGGAAGTTTAGTAAGTAGCTTGCTTACCAACCACATGGTTCCGAATTCAGTCCCATTTTGTGGTACCTTGGGCAAATGTCTTCTACTATAGCCTCCGGCCGACCAAAGCCTTCGGAGTGGATTTGGTAGACGGAAACTGAAAGAAACCCATCGTATATATATATATATATATATATATATATATATATATATATATATATATATACTTAATCACCTAGGAAATTATCTTATTTGCTAAACTAAAGTGGTGGTGGTGTATTTGTGGAAGTTGTGGTGGTTGTGATGGTGGTGGTGGTGGTAGTGGTGGTGGTGGTTGTGGTGGTGGTGGTGTGGTGGCGTTGGTGGTGGCCGGTGGTAGTACTAGTGGTGGTGGTGGCGGTGACGGTGGTGATAGTGGTAGTGGTGGTGGTGGTAGTGGTGGTGGTAGTGGTGGTGGTAGTGGTGGTGGTGGTGGTGGTGGTGGTGGTGGTGGTCGTCGTCGTCGTGATGGTGGTGGCGCAGCGAAGAGGTAACATTTTGGTGACGAGAATAGCATTTGTTCCGTTGCTTCCAGCAAGAGCGGAAGTGACAAGCATCCATGATATTTCGGACATTTGGCCAAACAGCACGTTACGGGGTTTACAGAATTATTTAAATAAATATAAGCAGTGAATGACGGTCGAAGGGGGCCTTAGGGATCACAGAGGGCCACGGTTTGTGTGTGTGTACGTATGTGTGTATGTGTGTGTGTGTGCATGTATGTGTTTGGATGTGTTTGTATGTGTATATATGTCTGTGTTTGTGTGCATTTGTGTATATATGTGTATCTAAGTTTGTGTGTGTGTGTGTATGTGTTTGTATGTGTATATATATCTGTGTTTGTGTGCATGTGTGTATGTATGTGTATCTAAGTTTGTGTGTGTGTGTTTGTGTGTGCATGTCAGTGTTTGTGTGCATGTGTGTATGTATGTTTGTCTATGTTTGTGTGTATATATGTCTGTGTTTGTGTGCATTCGTGTATGTATGTGCGTCTGTGTGTGTGTGTGTGTGTGTGTGTGTGTGTGTGTGTGTGTGTGTGTGTGTGTGTGTGTGTGTGTGTCCACCCACTCCTTTTTTCTACTCTCACTCACTAATAATAGTTATTATTAATAATAATAAATGCCCGGATGCAGTACCAGGCAGTGGCTCTCATGGCTTCTGATCTTAAATGATTGGAAGTGTTATCATGTACATTGTTTTATCTTGGTATAAAAAGATGGGCTACAGCAAATATTCTGCTTAATACCACAGATTTGCTTGTCAGTTGTTTGACCTTAACCAGTTGAGCATGTCCCTTGGTGGCTGACGATATGTGCATCTCTGATCACGAGCAGAAGTAGTGGGAGAGCATCATAGCCATGCGTTGAGAGGAATTCTTTGGGGTTTGAATAATTCACCTTTGGAAACATGGGTGTTTCGTTCGACATCCTTAAACAAACCTTATTCAAGGACCTTTTGAGCGGGATGGGCTACTCGACCTGCAGAAAATTCTAACTGGGCCCCACCTGCAAGGTCATGCGCTGTTTACCTTGATATAAGATCACCATGTCGTACACATATGGTTGGGATCCATGTGCGTTGTGTTCCCTTATCAGACGGGTGGTCATGATGGGTATAATGGGCTTCGTATATTTTACCCCAGTGTCACTTTTAATGACATGCACTGCTCTCTCATTAAGAATTAGTAATAATTTGGCGAGCTGGCAGAAACGTTAGCACGCCGGGCGAAATGCTTAGCGGTATTTCGTCTGTCTTTACGTTCTGAGTTCAAATTCCGCCGAGGTCTACTTTGCCTTTCATCCTTTCGGGCTCGATAAATTAAATACCAGTTACGCACTGGGGTCGATGTAATCGACTTAATCCCTTTATCTGTCCTTGTTTGTCCCTCTATGTTTAGCCCCTTGTGGGCAATAAAGAAATAAGAATTAATAATAATGATAGTGATAGTGATGATGATGATGAACACAGCAAATATTTTGCAGATGGAGAGAGTTAGAGAGAGAGAGAGAGAGAGAGAGAGAGAGAGAGAGAGTTTGGTATTGTAATTTTATTTCATATTCGACGTGTTTATAATTTCACCTGGTCTTTTATGTCTACAAACGGTAAATAACTTTTGATAAAAAATGAGGTGCTGTTCATGATTGTCTGTTTTCAGTGAAAAAAAAAAGGGTCATCAACTGTCAGCATTTGTTACTATCAGTCTTCGTCAGTCCTTATAAGTCATCGTTAGTCTTCATTGTTCAATCGTTGTTTATCACGGATCATCGTTTATCAACTGTAAATTTTATTACCGAAGAGAGAGAGAGAGAGAGAGAGAGAGAGAGAGAGAGAGAGAGAGAGAGAGAGAGAGAGAGAGACAGAGAGAGAGAGACAGAGAGATACAGAGAGAGAGATACAGAGAGAGACAGAGGTAGAGAGAGAAAGAGAGAGAGAGAGAGAGGAGAAGAAAAGAGGGAAAGAGATTAGGAGAGGAAAAGGGAAAGAGAGAAAAGGGAGTGAGAGCGAGAGAGAATCATTAGGGAGCGTGCATGTGTGTGTGTGTTTTCTTGCATTGCGAAAAAGAGGGCTGTCACCAAAACAGCTTCAGTGTCCACACTGCCGCGCCAAATCGCCGGCGTCCAAACAGCTGCGCCCAATTGTCCCATTCCGTGATAAATCCCTATGTAATCAAAACTAAATCAAAACTAAGTAAGCCCTCGCTATTTCGCGTCGCTGAATCAATGAATGGTGCTGTTGCTGCCCCGAAGATCCTTTAGCACTGTCAAAATTTTTATGTTATTCTAACAACAAAATCGCAATCGCTAACTACTACGCTACCTGATTACTAAACTTTATTTAACTTTCTGCTTTACAATATGTATATGACTGCTAGTTAAATATTGAAGGAACGGGAAACGGGAACATTTTTCAGACATTAGATTCCTGTACATCTTTGACAAAACAGAACTGACAGGAAACTTAAATTTTGGCGCAATAAGCAGGAATAAACGAATAGATAGATAGATAGATAGATAGATAGATAGATAGATAGATAGATAGATAGATAGATAGACAGACAGACAGACAGTCGGATAGATAGATAGATAGATAGATAGATACATACATACATACATACATAGACAGACAGACAGATAGGTAGATAGATAGATAGATAGATAGAGAGAGAGAGAGAGAGAGAGAGAGAGAGAGAGAGAGAAAGAGAGAGAGTGAGAAAGAGAGAGAGAGAAGCATTAAGAAGTGTACATGTTCGTGTGTCCAGCCAGCCAAGTCAAGTCACCAGCGTCTGAACACCTGCGCCCAATTGTCTCATTCTATGGTCAACACTTGTCTCAATTGGTCCTTATTTAGTTAAAATCGGTCACCGTCCTTCTAATTTGATCTACATTGATCATAATTAAATGCCATTGGTCACAACTGATTTATACCAATCCGCCTTGGTGATGGTCAGCACTGCTCTTAATTGACTGCTGTTGGTCAGTGGTAGTCTTTGGTTTCTGTTGGTCAACATAACTTCCGGTTGGTGTCTACTGGACAACACTACAAACATCGCGTCCAGCGAACTCGTTACATCGGCGATCGGGTCTGCAAATGAGAATCAGAGAAATGGTTAAAATATACGGTAGTGGGGGTTATGGCGGCGGTGGTGGTGGTGGTGGTGGTGGTGGTGGTGGTGGTGGTGGTGGTGGTGGTGGTGGTGGAGATAGTTGTTGTAGAAGGGTGGTGGTGGTAGTAGTAGAAGTAGCAGTGGTGGCGGCAGTAGTAGTAGCTGTAGTAGTAGTAGTATTAGTAGTGATAGTGGTGATGGTGGTGGTAGTGGTAGTGGTAGAAGTGGTGGTGGTGGTGGTGGTGGTGGTGGTGGTGGTAGCGGTGAAGGTAAAAGGGAAGGTGGTGGTGGTGATAGTACTAATGGTTGTATTAATGTTCGTAACTGCGGCAGTTTTGGCTGAAGTAGAGATAAGGGCGGCGTTATTGTTGACGGTGTTGGCGGTGGACGTGGCGGTGGACGTGGTGGTGGAACTGTGAGGGATGTTGTAGTGGTGGTTTTAGTGGTAGTAGGTTAATGGTGTAGCTGGAGTAGTAAAGGTTAGTCTGGACTAGCAGTAGCATTTGTAGCAGAAGCAGTGGCTGTATTAGTAACAGCGGTAGTTAGCCAGTAGTAGTAGTAGTAGTAGTAGTAGTAGTAGTAGTAGTAGTAGTAGTAGTAGTAGTAGTAGTAGTAGTTGTTGTTGTTGTTGGCACTCCGTCGCTTACGACGTCGAGGGTTCCAGTCGAACCGATCGACAGAACACCCTGCTCGTGAAATTAACGTGCAAGTGGCTGAGCACTCCACAGACACGTGTACCCTTAATGTAGTTCTCGGGGATATTCAGCGTGACACAGAATGTGACAAGGCTGACCCTTTGAAATACAGGCACAACAGAAACAGGAAGTAAGAGTGAGAGAAAGTTGTGGTGGAAGAGTACAGCAGGGTTCGCCACCAACCCTCTGCCGGAGCCTCGTGGAGCTTTTAGGTGTATTCGCTCAATAAACACTCACAATGCCTGGTCTGGGAATCGAAACCGCGATCCTTTGACCGCGAGTCCGCTGCCCTAATCACTGGGCCATTGCGCTTCCACAGTAGTAGTAGTAGTAGTAGTAGTAGTAGTAGTAGTAGTAGTAGTAGTAGTAGTAGCTAAAGCAGCATCAACAGTACGTTTTATATGGTAATATATATATACTTACTTTCTCGGCACAAACACCACACTGGCGCGTAGAGTCACGTTGTGCATTTCCTTGCCAGGTAAGTCAAATACTCTGTGCTTCAGAACAAAATGGTTATCCTTCCAAAGACGTTGTCTTCTACTCAAGTCTGTTATCTCGATCCTGTATGTGACGTTTGTCTTCCACGGCCTCGCCCGTTTACCGTTAAACACGTATATCTCACCCGCAGGAAAAATCTCGTCACTGGAGTTAAATGCCTTTCCAGCGGTGTCCGTCAGCGTTATGTAGAATTTAACAATGTATGATTGTTTGATGTCTTTCAAGTCGTAAGCTATAATGAACCAGCGGTCTCTTCTCTGTCGCTCCTGGATTTCCCAGCTCAACTTCGCCACAGATTTTCCGTTGATAGTCAGACTGTCATAACCATACTGGAAGTTGGTTCCGTAATCGAACGTCATCCAGGGGACAGAATATTTCCTGGTCGTCTGATACACGTTGACAGAAGTAATGTTGAACGGGCTCAAAGTTTCATTGTATTCTGTGCCGTAACGACTAGTCGACCCATAAGAAGGATCTGGGAAAAATGCGTAATACATTTCTTGCCAAATGGCCCACACGCGATCCACCATGCTGTGATGGAGAAAAAAAATCGGATCATAAGCAGCGTACTCCAGACAAGACATTGAGTAGGTAGCCGAGCCACCAACCAACACATGTATCAGGTTATGAACATGTTCCAGTCCGGACTGGAAACGCTCAAATTCCATGTACTCCAGGGCGTTTAGAACACATTCGTACACACGTCGGCGATAACTTGGGTGAAATAATTTCGCTTGCACATCTCTCACAGTATCCACTCCCAAGTAATCAATATGCGTACGTAAGAAAGGGTTCTCTCTCAGCTTCCCGCTCAAATCTCTGTAGACCTTATCAGTTGCAAGCTTAGGTAAGGCCGAAAAGGGCCTTGTCCAATCCCAGTACGGGGCTCCAAGCCTGTTACCGTATCTTCGCAAGCCATCGTCGAAGTTCATCATAAGTAGTCTGTGCCACGGAAGGAAGGTCTTGCTGTTGTGGTGACAACACATGTGTTTGACTGGAGCAGCTAAATACGGGCACCAGAGATGCGAGCCGTGCATAGCCGAAATTCTCTGGAACCCGGTGGCCGTCTTGTCAGCATTGAACATGCGCATTGCTTCTCGAATCTCCACTTCTTCCATACTCGTGAGAGTGTCCACCAGTTTCCTTTCGTGCGTCGGCAAATATTGTAGCGGCCATTTTGAATTATCTGCAATAAGACAGCACATATTAGAGGCGAGACAAATACACGCACACATTCAAACATAAATACACACACTTATACACATACATAGATACACACACATACATACATATATACATGTTGTTGGCACTCCGTCGCTTACGACGTCGAGGGTTCCAGTTGATCCGATCAACGGAACAGCCTGCTCGTGAAATTAACGTGCAAGTGGCTGAGCACTCCACAGACACGTGTACCCTTAACGTAGTTCTCGGGGATATTCAGCGTGACACAGAATGTGACAAGGCTGACCCCTTTGAAATTACAGGCACAACAGAAACAGGAAGAAAGAGTGAGAGAGAGTTGTGGCGAAAGAGTACAGCAGGGTTCGCCACCATCCCCTGCCGGAGCCTTGTGGGGCTTTAGGTGTTTTCGCTCAATAAACACTCACAACGCCCGGTCTGGGAATCGAAACCGCGATCCTATGACCGCGAGTCCACTGCCCTAACCACTGGGCCATTGCGCCTCCACACATACATACATACATACATACATATATACATACATACATACTTACATACATACATATATCATGTGTGTGTGTGTATCAGTTGAACAAAGTTAAAACAGTCTGGTTTTAGCGCTTTCATACATTGTATGCTCATCAGATTTCTGGCAGTTGGGTTCTTGACATCCTTAGTACTAAAGTTGTCAAGAACTCAACTGTCAGTTAAACACATCTGAAATCTGATGAGCACACAATGTATGAAACAGCAAATTTTGTTAAAATACAATAAAAAATCGTTATGACTACACTATGTTTTAACTTTATTCAGCTGATATATCATTCTATACACATTCACTCAAATTCGAAACTATATATATATATATATATATATATATATATATATATATATATATATATATATATATAATTAATAATTAATAATATCAAAGGTAATTATAAATTTTAGAAACACACCGTGACACACCCAGCGTCCTAGGGCAAGTGAAAGATAAGAGATGTTACAATATGACTGAAACCTTGGGGGGGGGGGCGGATGGCAGGGAAGTGGCAGTAGCAGAATATCTTCATGTAATACAACACATACTTTTAAATGGATAGGGTTCTTCTAAGGATGTGGGTAATACTTGTCAGCTGAATCTTTTTGGATTTCTCTGAGACACGATTCTCCTGGGATATTATCTAGATGTTTCTGACATAACTTTCTTATCATACCTAGGGCACCCACAATAACAGGAACAGTTGTCGCTTTAAGATTCCACATCTTTTGTATTTCAATTTCCTTGTCCTTCTATTTACTTAATTTGTCAAATTCCTTTACAGTTATATTTTTTGTCTGTGGGAACACCTACATCTATTATTCCACAAGTATTTTCTTTACTGTCTTTAATGACTACATCTGGTCGATTAGCCTGGATCGTTCATCTTACCTGTAGGAAGAACATTAAACAAATGTACAACCCAAAAGCAAATGGAATCACAAAGGAATACCTACCTTTGTTAGGTACGTATATAATTACTGGTTCGGGTAAAACAGCGTCTGGTAGAGTTGTACCGTTGATGTCTTCGGCATATACATTTAAAGGGATCTTGTCATCGTATTTATAGTCCAAAAGTAACAGGCTGTGGGTTATTTCGTGTTTGTAATAGCGATCGAAACTCCACTCGTTCTCTTGAGGACTTCCGTACACCAATATGGAAGCCAGAATTGTGGGCACACTCCTCTTATCATTGTCCCTGAAGTTTTCATTCACCGTTACCTGGATCTTGGCAGACGTCTTGATGCCGCGCAGTAAGAACCCAATAAAAACACGGTCTTTTTTTTTCAGATCCTCGATACGAGTATGAAGATCAGGGATATCGATAGACATATCAGCTCCTAGTTTAAGAGACTCGAACTCGTAATGCAAATTGTTTCGGTAGTCGTGCACTTGATCGGGCGTCGAGTGTTCAAAGGTAATCAAATTAGTGTTGATAGGCGGACCGTCGGCGAACGGTTTCAAAGGATGGTGAAGGTCAGAGTGTATACAGTTGGCCGCTGACGAGAGGCCCCGATGGAACTGCAAAGCCTGCCACGTTGCCCACAGACGATCCACTTGATTGCTATGCATCCAGAACAGAGGATCGAACGTCATGTGGTCCAACGTTTGGAATTCCGGTACCAAGAAAATGTTGTAGAAGCTGTTTTGTAGAACTTCCAGTTGGATTTCGAAATCGCAGAAGTCCTCCTGTTCAAAAGCGAGCAGTAGCTGGGAAAAGAGGGCCCCGTGTTTCTCGTCCCCAAGATACTCGGTGACCCTGAAGCAAAGAAAATATAAATCAGCCATCATCAACGACAAAGCATTAAAATATGGATCAGGTTTCAAACGTGAATTATGGAGAGGTAGAGGAATAAAGTCCTGGGGTCGAATAAATAGAGGAATAAAGTCCTAGGGTTGATAAATAAAAGAATAAAAGAACAAAATAATACCTTGTTAGCACAGTACTTTACGTTCCTTGTTAAGACCATCTTTACAGATCTTCTATACAAATTATATCCAGCAAAAATCGATGCTGATTGTAATTTCTATAAAAAAAAATCTGTAGAGATAACATTAACAAACAACGAAAAGCTACAACTGAATCAAGACTTACCATTCTGTATTTCTCGAAGCCTCTTCATTATAGGACATGAAATCAACTGAGAGACGGGAAAACGGGTTCAATCTAAGCTGTTTCCAGTCTGGATCATAGAAGGAGTGGTTCGATAAAAACAACGGTATGGTGTTCACAGGATCTGTCCAGTCCCAATAAGGTAAAGCAACACTGGTTCCGCACTCACTGAGTGAATTCTCAAATTGCTTCACAGCTAATCGGTTCCAATGCAAGAAGACCGGGTTTCCATGGAGGCGGCAAACCCGTTGATAGGTTGATTCCGGTTGGGGACATTTCTTCAACAGTCCGGAATATTCTGCTAAAATTTGGTAACCTTGCATGGATTTGTCCTTGACGAAACACATCATGGCTAATCTTAGTTCGAGTCGTTCTTTTTTAGTTAAATCATTGACGTTTTTCCGCTTGGGAAATATTTTGTGCAGTTTCTTGGGGAACTTTCTGCGCAGTTTCTTCACCAATTTCTTCTCTGTAACATTAAAATTTAAGAAAGAATATATAATTTTATACACACACACATAGACACATATATGCATTTATACACACACAAATATATATACATGTGTGTGTATGTGTGTGTATACGTATATATATATATGTGTGTGTGTGTGTGTGAGTGTGTGTATCTAATTATGTATGCCAAAACGCTAAGTTTTGGGGGGATGTAAACACACCGACGCCGATTGTCAAGTGGTGATGGGAAGCAAACACATACAGAAACACGCCCCCCACACACATCACACATATATATGTATATATATGTGTGTGTGTGTATATACATATACATATATATACATATATATATATATATATATATATACATACACACACACACATATACATATATATATATATATATATATATATATATATATATATATATATATATATATATATATATATATACATACATACATATACACGTATATACACATATATACACGTGCTTGTCAAGAGCAGGGCTCATTAGCCACCAACGGAGCCGCAAATGCAAAATATAAGTTCGTCCTAGAGCACATAATGTTTCTGAAGGTCAGCAATGATCTTCCTCAGTCACGAGTGGATGGCCATCATATATATACCTATAAAAGTGTATATAAGTCAGTTGGTTCTAATTTAAAGGAAGTTTGGCAGCTATTTCTGTCTGGTGAGACGACTAAATAGATGCCGTTAGCCCTTAACTACATATGCACACGCTCTTTCGGGGTCGATAAATAAAATACAAGTGAGGCCATCTTTATATTTTTCTCTCTCTCTCCCTTCCTCTTTCTTTCTCTCTCTCTCTCCTTCTCTCGCTTTCTTTTTCCCGGAGGGAGAGGATCTGCTAAGTTTAGTTGTCTACAAAAACATAAATAAGCTAAAATTAAAACACCGTACATTACGACAAAGACTCTGGGACCCAATCGTGAATTAAGGACCCAAGGCACATACATAAGACAGCATAGTCCTGTTGAGCGAGATTTGACTGCTATTTTTACCAAATCTAATGGTCACGAAGAGTCTTCTTGGCATGATCATTTAATACAGGCTTTATTCTAGACAGAAATTTGACTGCTATCTCCAGCAAGTCAGTGACCACGAATAAAAGAAAACCTTCTGTTGTTCTTTGTTGTTGGCCCTTGGAGACGGGTGTGGGATCGAAACCGTGAACAGCGTTCACTACTTACCGTTTGTGTGTCTTCGGCCTGGGATATAGGACACTGTGGGTGCCGGTATGATGTCATCTCGGAGCTGTGTGCCATTCAGGGCAGATATATCTGCATGAACGTAGTAGTCGCCATCTAGCGGGACACCGAGTGATTCCACTACATCGGTGATTTCGAAGAGGTACGGATAGCCGTAGTCCCACTTCTGTTGGTGGATGTCATCTCCTCCCAGAACGAAGAACGAACCTGCATCGTTGTTACAGTCGTCTGTCAGCACATGCGCGGTTTTACCTTTGCGCGGCACACAAACCAAGACCCGGAATTTGGCCGACGTTTTGATTGCACGTAGATGAAAGCTGGCGAAAGATCTATGTTTCGATCGGCGCTCTTGGAGAAGCTGGCTAAGTCTTGAGATGTTCATGCCATTGAGACTAAGATCGTCATAATGATAACCCAATGAAACAGCGGGATTCACTAACTGCATCGGTTCAGCGTTTATCCTGCTGAGATTGATACGATTCCTGTACACACGTTCGAACGATCCCAACGGTTTTTGGAGCAAGTTCAAAGCACAGTTAATGGCCGCTCTCCTGCCTCTGTAGTCTTGAAGTTGCTGCCACAAGGTGAAGATGCGATCAGCGTTCACTGTGTAGTGACATATAGCCATGTCGTCCAATCGATATGGGTTGATGCCGGTGTGGAAAAAAGATTGTATGAGAGCCATTTCAAGCCTAATAGCAAAACGGCAATAATCGTCTTGCTCCAGGGCTAACAGAACGCCCTCTAGCAGAAAGTTTTTTGTATGATAATGACTGACAAACGTCATTTTGTTCATGGGAATCTTGATACTCGTCCAGTCATAATAAAAAAGACCAGTAAAGCCTTCGTATGAAGCCAGCGCTTGTTCTAATTGTGCAAGGTACAATCTATTCCAGAGAAGATAGGTTGCTTTGCCATGTGTTGCGCAGTATGCACTGCTTCCACCCGACCTCTTCGCACAACTACTTTGATTATTGTGGAAAGCTGAGAAGCTTGCGTATCCAATGGCACGTTCGTCGTTCAAAAAGAGGTTTACTGCGGAATATATGTTGTGCGTTTCTGGTTGCGTGAGAGTCGTTTCGTTCTTGCGGATAAAAACACCTGGAAAGAGAAGAAAGAAATAGAATAAATAAAACAAAGTAATTGGTAGAAATATTGAGACATTTATGAATATGCTCTACCTGAGACTAAGTAGAATACAGCAATGTCCCTTAACAACCCCCCCCCCCCTATAAATTTCTCTGTAAATATGCTAAAGCTTCCTCTTTGAGCCACGAAGGATTTAATGCCCCAGACTGGTGAAATCCACAGTTCAATCTGGCCCTAATAATATATACATAATCACATATTAATTTCGATCTTTACAAATGCTCTATAAACATGCACATTACTGTTTCTCGGTTTCTCGACCCACACACGGACGCGTACAAGTGAAATATTGATAGCACGATATCTAAATGACTTTCAGAAAAAACAGTGACGAGCTTCTTTCATTCTAAAAAGTGGAAAGGAACAATTATACTCGCTGATAAAGGTATAAGTAAAGAATAAAATGTAAAGGCAAAAGAAAGAACGTTGAATTTCGGTCTGTGAACCTCAGACAATCGTGATTCGAAAGAAACTCCTCACGCGCAAGAGCGGTGTTCTGTCAAAAAGTTAACACTGTAAACACAGACCCATCTCTTTATGTCACTGCCCAAATGAATAACAAAACAAAATGAACAGTGGAGAGACGACGACGAATATATTTAAGCGATATAAGCATACTATAATGCAACAGTAGTGGAGGCACAATGGCCCAGTGGTTAGGGCAGCGGACTCGCAGTCATAGGATCGCCGTTTCGATTCCCAGACCGGGCGTTGTGAGTGTTTATTGAGCAAAAACACCTAAAGCTTCACGAGGCTCCAGCAGGAGATGGTGGCGAACCCTACTGTGCTCTTTCACCACAACTTTCTCTCACTCTTACTTCCTGTTTCTGTTGTGCCTGTAATTCAAAGGGTCCAGCCTTGTCACACACTGTGTCACACTGAATATCCCCGAGAACTACGTTAAGGGTACACGTGTCTGTGGAGTGCTCAACCACTTGCACGTTAATTTCACGAGCAGGCTGTTTCCGTTGATCGGGATCAACTGGAACCCTCGTCGTCGTAAGCGACGGAGTGCCAACAACAACGATGCAACACTATACTCAAAACACACAGGAATAAACCATACAGTTCCGATACACAAAAGAAGAACTCAATTCGCACGACATACACGCTGCACAATACAAACATTGATACATCAAAAGACTCCAACCAAACCCCATAATAAAACATACTTACGCAATACAATTCTCCCCAAACGACAAGCAAAAAATAAATAAAAAAAAACAGAGAACACACAATGCTGCATACACCTTGGCAACACGAACGTGTAGCAAGCTATGCAATAGAAACCTACTCGAAACTAACTGATGTGCAATAATAATAATGATGATGATGATGATGATGATGACTATGATGACTATGATGATGATGATGATGATGATGATGATGATCCAGCTTTCTTTTATTGCCCACATGGAGGACAATATTCAAAGGACGAGATACAGCACAGAAAACAAGCTGGGTTTCCATCGATCAAAGGGAGACACTACAACATCAAGGGATATATAAATAGAAGGGAGAGATATTAATTAATTAATTAATTAATTAATCAAGGGAATCCCGAATCGCGGGGGCAGTATACATAAGGTATTTCGGAGTAAACCCCACGCAAAAGTCGTCCTGGATTACGCTGCCATCCCGAATGTATACGAAGCGCCATCTTTCTCGTTTCGTTCCTCCTACTTAGAAAAGCGTACTCAGGGTGGATCCATTCAACCTCATTAGTTTTGTCACTCTCGTCCACCTTTTGATCATCAACAACAACAACAACAACAACAACAACAAAGAAAACGAAGAAAACGAAGATTACTCACGATTTCCGGTTGGTTCTTTCGGATTTGGAGCTGGTAGCTGAAATAGTGAAAGACGCATGCGTAAACATAGACGCAATCCACAAAATAGCCCTGCTAAAAACAGTCCCACATACTACGCAAGACACTGTGAATTTAAAAATACAAACCAAACAAAACATTCCCCAAACACAAGCCACACTTTATATAGTAAATATCCATTAAAATAAACAACCACCAACAGGTCGTAAAACCAACTCGCATTACACACACATCACACAATAGAAACAGTAATACAACAGATGATTGCAACCAGACCCCGTAACAAAACAAACTGATGTAACACAATAACGGGAAGTGTCTGCTCCACCACTACCCAACAAAGGGGCAACAGGGCAGTGATATGGCTTCGGACGGTCGTTATGTCACAACAGATCACGTACACGGTGTACGCAAAAGCAGACATAAGTGGACGAAGGAAGAGTACGATAGACTTATTGAATGACATGAAAGAGCAAAGCTGAAAAGAAGTCGCGGGGTGGGCCGACGTACCTTGAAATTCTGGACGGAAAAGGTCAGCAAATAAACTAATGAACCAAGTGAGAGTGGTTAGGAAGAAGGGTTACTTAACTTAGAGAAGGTAATATTAAGAGGGGCATCCTTCAAGGTG
Organism: Octopus bimaculoides; assembly: GCF_046866305.1. Taxonomy (NCBI): domain Eukaryota; kingdom Metazoa; phylum Mollusca; class Cephalopoda; order Octopoda; family Octopodidae; genus Octopus; species Octopus bimaculoides. The sequence goes on from NC_142955.1 coordinate 24,828,017, forward strand.
ACTCGTTTTCTCCGTTACTATTTGTAATTTGCACTAATACCCTTAACAATGATGCTTAGGTTACCGATATGGGAAGGAAGGCCCATCAGTGAACCATCTTCTGTTTAAGGATGACCTGAAATTGTTTGGGAAATCTGAAAAACAGATAGATTCCTGAACTAAAACAGTCCAGAAGTGTGGTAGAGACATCCGTATGGAATTTGGGATTACGAAATGATCAGCACTTAAAAGGAAAAGGGAGAAGAAAGCATCCTACAGAGAATTGCGGTGACAGTGGTGGGTGTAGATATTTAGGGATTTTGGAGCTGGATGACATTCTACACAGAGAAATGAAAGTCAAGGTCAGCGAGGCGCATCAAAAAAGGGTGAAGATGGTGTTGAAATCCAACCTGAATGCCAAACATTTGATTACCGCCATGAACATCTGGGCAGTTGCGGTGGTCAGATATAGTGCGTCCATCCTCAAATGGACTAAGGATTGAGAACTACCAGCCACTGAGGGACGAGATAGGAAAGTTATGGGGCATGAGGAAAGTAGTGGTGACACCAATGGTAAGTGGAGCATTAGGAGCAGTTATCAAGGGCTATGAAAAACATATTAAGAATATTGGAGCTGCTGTAAGGCTCGAGGTGATCCAGAAGACGGCATTGTTGGGTACAGCTCGAAGAAATGCTTGAACACTTTGGTGATCTGTTGTTGCCTGCTTTCAAATAAAGAATAACTGGTGATGATGATCATGATAATAATAATAATAATAATAATAATAATAATAATAATAATAATAATAATAATAATAATAATAATAATAATAATAATAATAATAATGATAATAATAATAATAATAATAATAATAATGATAATAATAATAATAATAATAATAATAAAAACATAAAATAATAATAATAATAAAAGATCTTGAAATAGAAATTAGCAAAATGTGGAATCTGAAGACGAAAACAATACCTATTGTCATAGGTGCCCTGGGAATGACAGCGAAACGGGCTGATTACTACCTAGCTCAGATACCAGGAAACCCCAAAATGGCTGAAGTTCAAAAGATAGTGCTCATGGGAACTGCCCATATCCTACGTAAAATACTGTCTATGTGATCTCAAATTTTAAAGCAAACACATAATTTTCTTATGGTTTCTTAAACATTCACTTGAACAAAACTGTACAAATCCAAATATATGGTACCCTAGGCATAACACCTACATGAACTTCTAACTTGTTGTCTCTTGAGGTCTCTGGATGAGACTTGGATCCAACTTGTACAAATGCAAAACAAAAGTCAAACATAAAATAATAATAATAATAATAATAATGATAATAATAATAATAATAATAATAATAATAATAATAATAATAATGATAATAATAATAATAATGATAATAATAATAATAATAATAATAATAATAATAATAATAATAATAATGATAATAATAATAATAATAATAATAATAATAATAATAATGATAATAATAATAATAATGATAATAATAATAATAATAATGATAATAATAATAATAATAATAATAATAATAATAATAATAATAATGATAATAATAATAATAATAATAATAATAATAATGAAAGGAAAAAAATGCCTTCTAATTGATGTTTCAATACCAGCAGATGACAACGTTTCTCTAAAAGAAATGGAAAAACTTTCAAAATACAAAGACCTGGAAATAGAGATAACTCGAATGTGGAATCTAAAAACAGAAACAATTCCTATCATAGTAGGTGCCTTAGGTATAATAAAAAAATATTCAGACAAATACATAACAAAAACACCAGGACTTACAAATATATATAACATACAGAAAATTGCACTACTGGGTACTGCACACATTCTACGCAAAACACTTTCAATACAGTAAACATAAGAGCACCACAGCAAACCACAGCACATACCCAAGGCGCACAGAGCTGCGCTCGGTAGTGAAGTGAAAGCACGTTATAAAAATAAAACTACTGAATAATAATAATAATGATAATAATAATAATAATAATAATAATAATAATAATAATAATAATAATAATAATAATAATAATAATAATAATAATGATAATAATGATAATAATAATAATAATAATGATAATAATGATAATAATAATAATAATAATAATAATAATAATAATGATAATAATAATACAGTTCTATATTTAAGAGTTGAGGAATCGATTTACATTATTTACATTATTTACATTTGACGGATATTTGTCCTCATCTTGTTTGTTGTTAACACAACGTTTCGGCTGATATAACCTCCAGCCTTCATCAGGTGTCTTAGGGAAATTTCGATCCTGGGTTCTCATTCCTAAGTTATTTTTCGATGCTATTATTATTATTATTATTATTATTATTATTATTATTATTATTATTATTATTATTATTATTATTGTTCAGTACTTTTATTTTTATAACGTGCTTTCACTTCACTACCGAGCGCAGCTCTGTGCGCCTTGGGTATGTGCTGTGGTTTACTGTGGTGCTCTTATGTTTACTGTATTGAAAGTGTTTTGCGTAGGATGTGTGCAGTACCCAGTAGTGCAATTTTCTGTATGTTATATATATTTGTAAGTCCTGGTGTTTTTGTTATGTATTTGTCTGAATATTTTTTTAAATTATACCTAAGGCACCTACTATGATAGGAATTGTTTCTGTTTTTAGATTCCACATTCGAGTTATCTCTATTTCCAGGTCTTTGTATTTTGAAAGTTTTTCCATTTCTTAATTATTATTATTATTATTATTATTATTATTATTATTACTCAAGTCACTGAATAATAATAATAATAATAATAATAATAATAATAATAATAATAATAATAATAATAATAATAATAATAATAATAATAACAAGTAACTGTAGAATATGTGGAGATCGACAAGAAACAATAAATCATATTATCTCTGGTTGCCCAGTCCTGGCTAAGAAGGAATATATTCACAGACACGACAGAGCTGGGACCTATATACACTGGAAGCTATGCCAACATTATGGAATAACAACAGAAAAAAGATGGTATAAACACACGCCAGAAAAGGTCACAGAAAACGAGAAAGCAACCATACTCTGGGATATGCCAATACACACAGATAGAGAAATTAAGGCAAATAGACCAGATATAGTTGTCAAAGATCATGAAGAAAAAAATGCTTTCTAATTGATGTATCAATACCAGCAGATGACAACGTTTCTCTAAAAGAAATGGAAAAACTTTCAAAATACAAAGACCTGGAAATAGAGATAACTCGAATGTGGAATCTAAAAACAGAAACAATTCCTATCATAGTAGGTGCCTTAGGTATAATAAAAAAATATTCAGACAAATACATAACAAAAATAGCAGGACTTACAAATATATATAACATACAGAAAATTGCACTACTGGGTACTGCACACATTCTACGCAAAACACTTTCAATACAGTAAACATAAGAGCACCACAGCAAACCACAGCACATACCCAAGGCGCACAGAGCTGCGCTCGGTAGTGAAGTGAAAGCACGTTATAAAAATAAAACTACTGAATAATAATAATAATAATAATAATTATAATTATAATAATAATTTCACTTGTAAGCATAGGGCTTGAAATTTAATGGGAGGGTACTAGTCGATTACATCGACCCCGAAAGGATGAAAGGTAAAGTCGACTTCGGCAGAATTTAAACACAGAACGCAAGGACGGAGTAACTGTCGCAAAGCATTCTGTCCGGCGTGCTAACGGTTCTGCAAGTTCGCTGGCTTCATAGCAACACTAATAACAACTACAACAACCACAAAAACCAACACTGCAGCTGTTTGTGAGATAGCCTAAAGAATTTTTTTTACTTGTTTTTTGTTTGTAAGAGGCTGTTTTGTTTTGTTTTTGTTTCGTTTTGTTGTTTTGTTTGGTGTTTTCTTTGATTTATTGGTGTTTTACGGCGTTTTTTTTTTCTTTTGGTTTTCGAATGAAAAATTTTAGCCAAAACAAGAACGCGGAAAACAACATGACGAACAACAGCAACAATTTTAACATAAACAACAACAACAACAACAACAACAACAACAACAACGGCGGCGGCGGCAGTAATAACAACAGCGACACCAGGGACCCTGTCGAGAACAACGAAAGCATCTGCTACAGCAAGGGCGGCAATAATAACAATGAACACAACAGCATCACCAACACCAACAACGTCTCCACTACCACCACCACTAACAACAACAACACCAAACTACCTCACAACAACAGCAACAACAACAAACAGTACAACAGCAACAAAAACAACATGAACTCACCCAAAATATCTGCAACAAAGCACTCAACTGCAAAACTGTAATGATCGCCATTTTGGTTAATGTAAATGTTGAAATCTGTGGATCTTTGCTCTTTCGATTCTTATGTGTGTCGGTTGCTACTAACAGTCAACTAATGATTTGGTGTGGGTATATACGTATATATGTATATATACCCCGCGTGTGTATCGCTGGCGATTTTCTTTCTCCGTCTTCACTTCTTTGGACTTTTTCTATATTTCTGACGAAGATCTCCGCTCGAAACGTGAAATCCACTTTCTTTTCTTGCCTTTACTGAGCGTCCAATAACACAGTACATGTACCACGTCCTCACATTGTTTTTTCTTGCTTGTTCTTGTTTGGATTGACTATATATATATATATATATATATATATATAGAGAGAGAGAGAGAGAGAGAGAGAGAGAGAGATTTTGTTTTTGTTTGTGTGTATGTGTGTGTGCGTATACTTACGTATATGCGTACGTGTGTATGTGGATATATATATTTATGATATCTCTTTGTATCAACACATTCGCAAACACATATGTATGCATGTATGTACGTATGTATGTATGTATGTATGTATGTATGTATGTATGTATGTATGTATGTATGTATGTATGTATGCACGTATATATGTATATATCTTTGAGAACATATGTGTGTGTGTATGTATTTATATATATATATATATATATATATATATATATATATATATATATATATATATATATATATATGCATAATCTCTCTCGCTCGCTCGCTCTCGTTCTCTCTCCCCCTCAGTCTCCCTCTGTATATATGCGTGTGTGTGTGTGTGTGTGTGTGTGTGTATCTATGCACGGACGCACTTACACAATCAAACACACATAGTTACACATTCACAGACAAAACTACACAAGCACACTTGCTCACACACTAATGTTCACAAACACACACACACACACACACACACACACACACACACACACACACATCCGCACACACACACACACACACACACACACACACACACGCACGCACACACATCCGCACACACGCGCCGAACCCCTCGTATCTATAAATCTGACTCTAAGATGAAGCATTATATTACATCCACATAATGAAGACAGCAGCATGCAGAGGTCAGAGGCGGTTATTGTTGTGAACATATCAGATTTTCGTGATGCCCATCTCACAGGCATCTTCAGCCACTTCCTCTTCAGAAGGGTCTTAGAGTGTTTAGCTACAGTGTTTCTCAACAGGGGCCCTTGGTAGGGCGGGGGGGGGGGGGTCCATATAAGATTTTGTTGTTAATGTTTATCTGAAATACACTGGTTTTATTTCAACACAAAATATTTAAACATTTTTGCATACAATTCCTAATAATATTCAATAATAAAAACGGCTTTGTGGTAAGAAGCTTGCTCCCAAACCACAAGGTTCCGGGTTCAGTCCCACTGCGTGGAACTTTAGGCAATTGTCTTCTATTATAGCTTCGGGCCGACCAAAGCCTTGTGAGTGGATTTGGTAGACGGAAACTGAAAGAAGCCCCTCGTATATATACGAGAAATGGCTGTGTGGTAAGTAGCTTGCTTACCAACCACATGGTTCTGGGTTCAGTCCCACTGCGTGGTACCTTGAGCAAGTGTCTTCTACTATAGCCTCGGGCCGACCAAAGCCTTGTGGGTGGATTTGGTAGATGGAAACTGAAAGAAGCCCGTCGTATATATGTATATATATATTTGTGTGTGTGTGTGTGTGTGTATGCATGTATGTATGTATGTATGTATTTGAGTGTCTGTGTTTGTCGCCCCACCATCGCTTTGACAACCGCTGTTCGTGTGTTTACGTTCCCGTAACTTAGCGGTTCCGCAAAAGATACCGATAGAATAAGTACAAGGCTTACAAAAAATATACCCCGGGGTCGATTTCTTCGACTAAAGGCCGTGCTCCAGCATGGCCGCAGTCAAATGACTGAAACAAGTAAAAGAGTAAACATGAAATGAAAAAATCCTATAAATAAAAGCTAGTTAAAAACTATCTTGTACCGAATATTTAAATTTGTGAACTTAATAAATATTTCTTTCAGTAATTTATCGTAGTGGTTTGCAAATAGCGAATTAAAACATGAAATGAAAACATTAAAATAGGGTGAGAGGTTTAGCAAATGAAAACGGAAAGCTTCGCCGTTGCTACGTCAATACCGGATGTTGACATTGAGAAACCCTTTTAAAGAAGTGGATCATATATATGAAGCAATAT
>NC_142955.1:24842056-24849556 GCF_046866305.1 Octopus bimaculoides
GCAAAATCGTTAACGTTTTCCCAGAAGAAAGTTCATAACCGACATTTGTGCATTATCTGCATGGTGCAAATGCCTTTTATTTGATATCAAAGTCAATATCATGTTCTTCAAAGTACTCTCTTGATTTGATAATGTTTTATTCTCCTTTTCCTTTTGAAAATAAAAGTTACGACTAAAGTAATATTGTTTGCAGTTATCTTCCATCGGTGAATATATGATCTTGTATACATACACGCTTAGGTATGGAGCTAAGAACGATGCTTTCATACAGATACCATGACTACATACATACGTACATACATAGTCATATATATGTGTATATCTATATATATATATATATATATATATATATATATATATATATATATATATATATATATATATATATATATATGTATGTATGTATGTATGTATGTATATATTATGTGTGTGTGTGTCCATTTAGTTTTTATACTCTATAATTTCGTAGGTTTGTTGGCGGTGACTTCCGCTTTGTATACCTTCAACTCAGCATATTATACGCCTGATTGGGGAAACTTGCCTGATGTTACTGCAAATAGCTTTTATTTATTTATTTATTTATTTATTTATTTATTTATTTTTCATCTAAAATTCTGTTCTTTCTGAGAGTACGACAATTTCTAAATTGTCTTTAAACAGTTTTCTGCGGCGCTGATTCCTTCAGAAATATTTATTTCGTTACCTTGAGAGATAGTCATTTCGTTTCCGAAAATTTTCAATAAACTGGTTTTAACGTCCAACGAGAAAGGCAAGAAACAGTTAACTTTGTGGCATGTGGCTTTAATATACAATTGTATGAGCTAACGATATACATCATCTCATCTTTTAATCTACCATTTTATAATGCATTATTATAATAAAGAATTGCGTAGGACGGAGATTCCTCTACTAAAATTATTAATCAGAATTTCGAAGATTATGAATAGATAACAGGTGTCTCTAATGATATATATGAATTTTTCATTAGATTTAATACAAGTATTGTATTCGTGGTTAAGTAACATCTAGGAAATTTACGATACCGAGGTTAGTGGTGGTAGTTAATTTTAGGCAGGTATTATTATTGAAGGTGTGAAGGAATTAACAAGGCCTTTTCTAGATGTTTCTAAGTCCATTCACGTGTTGGAATACTGCCAACGCAACATCGCTATATTAGCCAATATATATTGTGATAAATTTCTTAATCATTATAAATATACGTGTATGTGTGTATATTATTATATGCATATATGCATGTGATTGCATAGAAATATATATATATATATATATATATATATATATATGCTTACACTGACGCACATACATATATATGCACGCATACACATACATACATACATACATACATATATATATATATATATATATATATATATATATATATATATATATATATATATATATACAGAAGTAATATGTATGCATATTCTCGTATATAAGTATATACATACGATCACAAATACATATATACTTACATACAGATACAATGGCTACATATATACACATACATTCATATATGCACGTCTATATATATGTGTGTGTGTGTGTGTGTGTGTGTTTGTGTGTGTGTGTGTGTGTGTGTATGTATGTGCATGTGTGTGTGCATACACGAACAAATCCAAGTATTCATATATACACATACATAATACTTATATACATATATACACACATATATACATACATGCATACATATATAAATGCATACATATATACATGCATACACACATACTTACATACACACATACATGCATACACACACATACATACATACAGACATGCATGCATACATACATACATACATACATACATACATACATACATACATACAGACATACATACATACATACATACATACATACATACAGATATCCACGCAACGTGTCAATCCACATTGACAATTCCTCACCGGAAGAGCTTCGGGCTTTCGAATCGACACCCAACAACAGATGGCGCAGAATTGATTTCCGTTTAAATCCCTCTTCAAAATTTGAGGTGAGGGGCATTATAAGATTAATAAGAAAAAGAACGAGAGGGAAAGTGAGAGATGGTGATGGAGGGGTGGTGAGAAGAGAGAGAGAGAGAGACAGAGACAGAGAGAGAGAGTGAGTACATAGGGTAAAGAGTGTGATAGGGAAAGAGAGACAAACAGACAGACAGATAGACAGACAGAGAAAGGGAAAAAGAGAGGCAAGAGAGACAGACAGACAGATAAAATTAGGCAGAGAGCCAGAAGGAAAGAAAGAAAGAAAGAAAGAAAGAAAGAAAGAAAGAAAGAAAGAAAGAAAGAAAGAAAGAAAGAGAAAAGAAAGAAAGAGAAAAGAAAGAAAGAGAAAACAAAGAAAGAGAAAACAAAGAAAGAGAAAACAAAGAAAGAGAAAACAAAGAAAGAGAAAACAAAGAAAGAGAAAACAAAGATAGATTGATAAATAAATAGATAGATAGATAGATAGATAGATAGATAGACTGACAGACAGACAGACAGACAGACAGATAGACAGATAGATAGATAGATAGATAGATAGATAGATAGATAGATAGATAGATAGACAAACAGATAGATAAGATATATAGACTGACAGACAGATAGTTTGATAGATAGATAGATTCACTGAAAGGTAGGTAGATAGACAGATAGAGCGAGAGAGAGAGATGCAACGAAATAAGAGCGGATTAAGCAGAGAGAGAAAGAGAGAGTAACAAGAAGACGAAGACGTATACGGACACACACATCTACATAAACACACATACACTCACTCACATGGATAAACATACATGTACACACAGACACACAAAACTACGGATGCTATGCACGCATAGATGTTTTGACGCATTTCCCAATTTTGTGCTCAGTCTTGTACTGGAAATACAGAGAGAGGGGAGGGTGATGGAGAGAGGGGAGAGAGGGGTGAGAGGGGGAAGAGAGATGGAGAGAGGGGAAAGGGGAGAGAGGGGAAAGGGTAGAGAGGGAGGTAGGGAGAGAGGGGGAGAGAGAGAGTGAGAGAGAGAGTGAGAGAGAGAGAGAGAGAGATACGTACAAATGCACAAAAGACATTCAGCACAAACCAACAAAAGACTCAACATACCGGAAGTGGCTGTGTGGTAAGAAGCTTGCGAGACACCTTGGGCAAGTGTCTTCTGTTATAGCCTTGAACCGACTAAAACCTTGTGAGTAGATTTGGTAGAAGGAAACTGAAGGAAGCCCTCACGTGAGACCGCTTTCCAATTGGCAGCGCCCTCAAAAAAACGTTTTCTTGGGGTTTTTTGGGGGACGTATGACTCGCAGATATCATTTAAGTCTCTAGCGATTTGTAACCCTGTATTGTTCATTCTTTTATACTAGCATGTATATACTTGCTGACTAATCCCTTCCTAATCATAGTCTTATGTTAATTCGATATTTAAGAGATGAGGAATTATGTACATTATTTACATTATTTACATTATTTACATTTGACGAATATTTGTCCTCATCTTGTTTGTTGTTAACACAACGTTTTGGCTGATTTACCCTCCAGCCTTCATCAGGTGTCTTGGGGAAATTTCAAACCCTGGGTTCTCATTCCTAAGGTATTTTTCGATGTTATTATTATTACTACTACTACTATTATTATTATTATTATTATTATTATTATTATTATTATTATTATTATTATTATTATATGCATGTATGTATGTATATATGCATGTATTACGTATGTATATACGTACGTATGTATGTATGTATGTATGTATGTACGTACGTACGTACGTATGTATGTATGTATGTATGTATGTATGTATGTATGTATGTGAGCCAACGTCTAGGCGCAATGGCCCAGTGGTTAGGGTAGTGGACTCGCGGTCATAGGATCGCGGTTTCGATTCCCAGACCGGGCGTCGTGAGTGTTTATTGAGCGAAAACACCTAAAGCTCCACGAGGCTCCGGCAGGGGATGGTGGCGAACCCTGCTGTACTCTTCCACCACAACTTTCTCTCACTCTTACTTCCTGTTTCTGTTGTGCCTGTAATTCAAAGGGCCAGCTTTGTCACACTCTGTGTCACGCTGAATATCCCCAAGAACTACGTTAAGGGTACACGTGTCTGTGGAGTGCTCAGCCACTTGCACGTTAATTTCACGAGCAGGCTGTTCCATTGATCGGATCAACTGGAACCCTCGACGTCGTAAGCGACGGAGTGCCAACAAAAATGTGAGCCAACGTGGGAGACAACGTAATAGCATAACTGTTTGCAATAACAACCAAATCTTCCTCAAATCACACCGTACAGCCTTTAGTAAGCCTATATATACATGAAGGAGACAATATGGAAGCCTCTACTGCGAGCCGTTAGACCTGTTTGAAATAACAGCACCATCTCCCTCAACTCAACTGTCCTCTTTTCTTGTTTTTTTTATTTATTAATTTTTTTTTGCTTTGTTTTGGATTTCTTTTTCACAAAATGAGACACATTCAACAACCTATTCTTAGATATACAAATTTACGAGATGATCACAGCTGGAGTGCCTCTGGTTAAATTTTTCGCAACCTGATCTTTGGATTAAACAACAATAATAATAAACGTAATTGCATAAACGCCAATACCATCACCTCCCCTATCACCACCACCACCACCACCACCACCACCACCACTACCATTACCACCACTAACAACAACAACAACAACAACAACAAAAAATGCACTAAAAATCACAACAGAAACACGTTCTCGTTCTCTCTTTCTTTCTTTCTTTCTTTCTGTCTCTTTTTAGTTTCTCTTTCTCTCTCTCTTTCTCTGTCTTTCTTTCTCTCTCCTCCTTACTCTCTCTTACTTTCTTTCTCTCTCTCTCCCTCTCCCCTCTCTCTCTCCCTCCCCCCTCTCTCTCTCTCGAACATTCAAACATACATATATATACAGACAAACGTACTCTCTACACACTCACACACACACACAGATATATACATATACATGTATATATATATATATATATATATATATATATATATATATATATATATATATATGGATTATATATATGTGTGTGTGTGTGTGTGTGTTTTATATATACATGTATGTATATATATGTATATATATATATATATATATATATATATATATATATATACATATATATATATATATATATATATGTATGTATATATGTATGTATGTATATTAAAGGGAAATAACTCATTTGTGCCAGTGGCATTCGTTCAGACGATGGCTTAAAGAGTGATGTACTAAATGACTGCGACAAATAATTCTTAATTAATTGGAATTTCCGTCTGAGTTCAGGAGGAAGGGGAAAAAAACAGAACCTAGCGGCATTTCTTAGCAATTCTGAACGGGAAGGGGAGATAATTTCAAGAAATTAGGAATTAATTTACTAAATCAATTAACATGTTGAGATTCACCTAACACACATTCATATACACACGTATTCGTATGTCTGTCTATCTCTATGTATATGTATGTATGTATGTATGTGTGTGTGTGTGTATTTATTTGTGTATGTATGTGTCTATCTATGTGTGTGTACGTAAATATATGTATGTATTTGTATGTACATGTATGCATTATATATGTATGTAGGGGAAGAATTCACAAAAAATAAAAAAGACGAAGACAGGTGGTGTAGACAACAAAGCTATTAGTTTAACGCTCAGGAAGTGAAAAAGTCTTTAACGTTTCGAGCCTACGCTCTTCCACAGAAAGAAACAAGGAGAAAAAATAAAGAATGTATAGTGGCCAGCGATCTGTATGTATGCACACAGGTGCAGAAGATATTAAGCAATGAAAATAACTGGGTAACGGAAATTGTATTTCTTAATACGACGGGCAAAAAGTAAATCAATTTCTACGGAAAAATAAAGAATTGTTTGGTTTGAAGCGAAATTTGTCATTTAGTGAACCAAAGAGCCAGTATCGAAGCAACCAAGAAAAAAAGCCGTTAACAACAGAAAAACACAAACCCGTTGCAAAAATAAATAAGAAATTTTTAGGGAAATTAACTAAGTGTACGGATGCTAAGCCAGTGACATTATTATAATCAATAATATCTTCATACGTGTTTAAATCGTTTTTATTCACTTCGATCACCTTTTTTAAAATTTGCTGCGGCATTAAAAACGGTCATGGTACACATTGGTTGAGATGAATAATCTCTATAAACCTGAGGTCGGTAAGACTCGCTGAAGATGAACTCAAGGTGTATCTCAAAGTTCGAAATCACTGGGATACGGACATGTCTGGCTTTTTCAATTTTCGATTATTTTCGTCATTGGTACGGGGTTTTAGGATTTTTATTCATATGTCCGTTTTTACTTTTGTATCTAAGTGAAAATTTGTCATTCGGTCATTTTGACTGCTATATTTAGCATGCCGGTACTGATTAATCATTTTTAAAATCTTTATGGGGTTTTTTACGCATGCTAAGCCAGTGATATTACAAACAATAATGTCCTCATATATATATTTTACATACATACATACATACGCACACATATACACACATATACAGGTTGTTGTTGATTGCCTCTCTCAAGTCCATGAAAGACGGTTCTAAAAACCTGCACAGATAATTTGTTTCCATAGAGATCGACTGTTCATGCTGTTCAGGAGTGGCTGTGTGGTAAGTACCTTGCTTACCGACCACATGGTTCCGGGTTCATTCCCACTGTGTGGCATCTTGGGCAAATGTCTTCTACTATAGCCTCCGACCGACCAGAGCCTTGTGAGTGGATTTGGTAGACGGAAACTGAAAGAAGCCCGTCGTATATATGTATATATATATGTGTGTGTGTGTGTGTTTGTGTGTGTGCGTGTGTTTGTGTGTGTGTGTCTGTGTTTGTCCCCTTAGCATTGCTTGACAACCGATGCTGGTGTGTTTATGTCCCCGTCACTTAGCGGTTCGGCAAAAAGAAACCGATAGAATAGGTACTAGGCTTACAAGGAATAAGTCCCGGGGTCGACTTGCTCGACTAAAAGGCGGTGCTCCAGCATGGCCGCAGTCAAATGACTGAAACAAGTAAAAGAGTAAAGAGAAAAGGGAGTATTACCTGACACCCATCACCAAATCGACATTGCTACCTGTACAAGTGCATCGTGTACCACACGTCAGATATCAAAGTGATTGCTGGGTAACAGGGAATGAATAATTTTGCTGAAGGAAACAAAACAACGCACCACCTTGTCCCAGAATCGAACCCACGGTCTTGCGATCGTCAGTGCAACACCCAAACCAGTAGGCCACGCAGTTTCACGTAAAAGAACGATAAATAACAACAAACACCACCACCGCTACCACCACCACCACCACCACCACCACCACCACCACCACCACCACCACCACCATCACCACCGCCGCCGCCGCGGACGCCATCGCCGCCGTCCCAAACTCGCCAGAGCTCTCATCTAATGTATTAAAGAACGGTGCTGAATCTAGATTTACGAAGCGGCTCCTGACAGAAGGATTATAGCAGGCGTAAATCCCACATAAGCCGCTTT
>NC_142955.1:24854556-24862056 GCF_046866305.1 Octopus bimaculoides
ACACACACACATACAGACACACACACAGACACGCACACACATACAGACACTGACACACACATATATATATATATTAATATAAGACTATACATATGCATGTGTGTGTGTGTTTACATAAGTTTTCATTTACGCAAGTACATGTGTGTCTGTATTCATACATACATACATATATACATACATACATACATACATACATAAAACACACACACACACACACACACACACACACACACACACACACACATTTCCAGAAGTGTCTTGTTTGACACTTTCAAAGCTGGAATAAAACCTCACGCCGTTACTCCCTCCACAAACGCCCACCCTTCACAAAATAACCGTGCTCCCACCCGCCTCCGCAAGATCCACCCCGTAGCCACACCATCACAAACAACCCCGACCTTCTGTCATTCGTTTCCCTCCTAACCCCCCCCCCCCCTTCTCGCTCTCTCCTGATCCTTCTCCCTTTTCTCCCCTCCCCCTCCCCCTCCCCTCCTCCTCCCCCTCCCCCTCCTCAGAATATCTTCCATCTGTGTCTCTCGTTCTGTCAACGACAAATCCTGGTGTTACACACACACACACACACACACACACACGCACGCACACGCTCACAAACGCACACGCACACACACACACACACACACACACACACACACACGAGCGCGCACAATCAAGCACACGTAAAAACACACACATACACAAACACACACAAAAACATACGCATACACACACACATACACACACGCATATACACACAGGCACATACGCACACATGCATATAGATGCGAGCGTATACATGCACAAGCACATACGCACACACTCACACACACACTCACACATACATACGCGCATACATGCATACCTACAAACATACACACGTGTAGGCACACATCCTTTTATTTGTTTCAGTCAGCTGACTACGGCCATGCTGGAGCACCGCCTTTAGTCGAACAAATCAACCCCAGGACCCACTCCCCGCAAGTCTAGTACTCGATCCACCGGCCTCCCCCGCCGAATCGACATACTACGGGGACGCAAACACACCAACACCGGTTGTCAAACGATGGTGATGTGGGGGGGGGGGCAACACAGACACACAGACATACACATACACACATATCTATACACACACACACACACACACATATATATATGTATATACACACACACACGACGGGCTTCTTTCAGTTTCCGTCTACCAAATGCACTCATGAGGCTTTGGTTGGCCTGAAGCTACAGTAGAAGACACTTGCCCAAGGTGCCACGCAGTGGGACTGAACCCGGAACCATGTGGTTGGTAAGCAAGCTACTTACCACACAGCCATTATTTATATTTATTTCTTTATTGCCCACTGGGGGCTAAACATAGAGGGAACAAACAGGGACAGACAAACGGGTTAAATCGATTTCATCGACCCCAGTGCGTGACTGGTACTTATTTAATCGACCCCGAAAGGATGAAAGGCAAATCGACCTCGGTGCAATTTGAACTTAGAACGTAACGGCAGACGAAATACCGCTAAGCATTTTGCCCGGCGTGCTAACGTTTCTGCCAGCTCGCCGCCCATATATATATTATAATGATATAAATAAATCATTTATATTATTATATAAATATATGCATATGTATGTGTATATGCACACATATGAATATTAAGATCATATGATGCTTATATACAAATAAGCACACACATATGCAAATACCCATTATAAAAATAAGACAGAACGTAATGGATTTCCGTCACTTTCGACGATGGGTATTACAGATGTTCGATCAGCTGAACTGCTAGTCTTTGAGTGAGAGTGTATGTGGTCGAGTGCTCCACAGACATTTTCACCCCTAACGTAATCTTTAAACAGAACCAACATAATGCCGAGTGGCTTTGGTATACCTTTCGAACTACAGGCACAATTCGTCTAATAGGCTTTTATTATGACCGAATTAAGGTTTGGGTCAATGTGTGCAAGGGGCCAAGTGCCATTGATCTCGGGATGCTGCAAACATTGGGCCCCTTTGACTCAGAAAAGCCTAAAGCTTAAAGTTAAAATGTACAAAATATTTTGACAACAGTTAAATAAATATTCTGTAATTCTATCTTGGTTTTTTTATTTCGAAATGGATAAAACAGATCACATTTTAAATTATAAAAAGCAAAGAAACAGAAAAATAATGATAGATTAAAAAAAGGAAAAAAAAGGGGGGGTAAAGCATACGTGAAAGGGGTAGGAGGGTGTGATGGGCCACACACCTCGGAACAAATTTGTTTGTGTTTTTTAATCCAATAGAGTTCTTTTAAAATTATTTCGATCTTTTGGGCCCTTTCCTTCTGACCCTCTCTTGTAACAGTGAGAGCTAGCAGTGACCTTCATAAGGTAATGTGCTGAGTAACATTGTTGTGTTTACTCCGTAAGTTGAGAAATGTGTGCTTTTGTGATCACGTGTATGCTGAAGTCTGTGATTTTGTCATGAACAGGTTGTTGTTGGCACTCCCGTCGCTTACGACGTCGAGGGTTCCAGTTGATCCGATCAACGGAACAGCCTGCTCGTGAAATTAACGTGCAAGTGGCTGAGCACTCCACAGACACGTGTACCCTTAACGTAGTTCTCGGGAATATACAGCGTGACACACAGTGTGACAAGGCTGACCCTTTGAATTACAGGCACAACAGAAACAGGAAGTAAGAGTGAGAAAGTTGTGGTGAAAGATTACAGCAGGGTTCACCACCATCCCCTGCCGGAGCCTTGTGGAGCTTTAGGTATTTTCGCTCAATAAACACTCACAGCGATCCTATGACCGCGAGTCCGCTGCCCTAACCACTGGGCCATTGCGCCTCCACCGTTATGAACAGGAACAAAGAACCAACGTGAAATTTTGCGTTAAACTCGAGAAGTCTGCTACAGAGACATTGAGCATGTTATGACAAGCCTACGATGATGGGGTAACGTGGCATACGCAATGTTCTGACGGGTATGGGCCCTTCAAAAGTGGAAGGACGTCGCTGGAAGACGATAACCTATCTGGAAGACCTGCTACGTG
This sequence comes from Octopus bimaculoides, assembly GCF_046866305.1. Taxonomy (NCBI): domain Eukaryota; kingdom Metazoa; phylum Mollusca; class Cephalopoda; order Octopoda; family Octopodidae; genus Octopus; species Octopus bimaculoides. Next base: position 24,857,592 of record NC_142955.1, read on the forward strand.
CGTTACCCCCGGAAATGTGGTTTTGTGCATCGAGAATTTTACCCAGAGTCAGGAGCTTTCCAGCACCCTCCCCTCTTCGTAGAAGCCAAGAAAGGAGACCTCCACACAGTACCATGACATCTTGCCCAAGAAAGCACCTACTGGGATTGAACCCAGATCCATGTAGTTGGGAAGCAAACCTTTTAACATGTAGCCTAGCAAACTTATATTTCTAATGTTGGTAGTAGTAGTAGTAGTAGTAGTAGTAGTAGTAGTAGTAGTAGTAGCGGTGGTGGTTGTTGTTGTAATAGTAAATGGTGGTAATAGTGGTAGTGGTGGTGGTGGTGGTGGTGGTGGCGGCAGTGGTCGTTGTGGCGGTGGTGGTGGCGGTGGCGGTGGTAGTGGTGGTGGTGGCGGCAATGGTCGTTGTGGCGGTGGTGGTGGTGGTGCATGTAGCCGTGTGATGGTTTGATAGGTTAATTAGAGGTATTGTCAGTCAGAACGTCAAGTGTTTCCAAATAACCGCCATCATCTGACGTCATCGAGGTCAATGGGTACAACTTTGGTGGAAACGGTGGTCATGGGGCCGGCGATGGTGGGTGGTGGCGGCGGTGGTGGTGGCGGTGGCAGTGGTGGTGGTGGTGGGGGGAGGATGCTGGCGGTTGTAGTGTTGGTCTTGATGACAACGATAGTAGCTGTAGCGGTTTTGGTGGTGGTGGTGTTGTTTTTGTTTAGCCCTAGGTTAGCCCTAATCCAGTAGACATGATCTACTGTATTTCAACTACGATCATTTCGTCAATTATTCAGACACAGTGTACCTAGGACTACATCATCTAACGTGCCTGTTGTTATAGTCGACGAGCCCCAGCCAGCCTTGATAAAGCAGCCCTACAAAAAAGAGGCTTCCATCCGCGACCAACATTCAAACTTTTACTCAGACGAAGTGTACCTTGTATTACAAGACGTAATAAGTCCTTCATTTCTTTGCTGTTACAGGCTGTATTTGTTTAACCCCAGGCCAGGTCTGATCCAGCAGGCCTATGATCAAATATATTTTATCGGAGACCATTTCACCTTTTCTTCCGGCATAGTGCATCTAGGACAACATCATCTAATGTGTCCTTTACAACTGTTTTTTTTTTTAGCCCTTGGCCAATCCTACTCTCTGCAGAACTATGATCAAATGATCAAAATTATTCAGGCCGTGACCATCCCATCCGTATATATTGATATATTGGCATTGTGTACCGAGAACTGCAATTGTCTAATGTATCCTTACTTGTAGTTGAGCACCAAGCTAGGCAGACCCTGCTGATATGCGATTTAAGGCGTTCCAGGTGTGACCAGGCGTGGATGTGTGGTAAATGAGTTCGTTTCGCAACCATGGAGGTTTAGGTTCAATCTCACTGTACGGCACTTTGGGTAAGTGTCTTCAACCAACGCTTTGTGTGTGAATTTGGTTGGCAGAACATGTATGAAAGCCTATCATACGCACATATGACGGTGGTGGTGGTGGTGCTAGTGATGGTGGTGGTAGTTGTGGTGATGGTGGTAGTGGTGGCGGTGGTGGTGGTGGTGGTGGTGGTGGCGGTGGTGGTGGTAGTAATGATGGTTGTAGTAGTAGTAGTAGTAGTGGTTGTAGTGGTGGTGGTGGTGGTGGTGGTGATGGTGGTGCTGTTGGTGGTGGTGGTGGTAGTGGTGATGGTGGTAGTGGTGGCGGTGGTGGTGGTAGTAATCATGGTTGTAGTAGTAGTAGTAGTAGTGGTTGTAGTGGTGATGGTGGTGGTGGGCGTGGTGTTGATGGTGGTGGTGGTGCTGGTGGTGGTGTTGGCGGTGGTGCTGGCGGTAGTGCTGGTGTAGAGTGGTGTTGTTAGTGGTGGTGGTGGTGGTGGTGTTTAAATCTAACGTTAGCCCCAGTTGCCGCCATTTTGTTTTGAAATTGTAGGAAGGTGCAGTGGGGAGGAATGGTGAGCGGGAGGAGGAGGTTGTGTGTGTCTGAGAGCGAGGGACGGGGGAGGGGGACTATCTTTTGTTTTCTGTTTATTTTTTTTACGCATTTTATGATTTTGTTTTTATATATTTTATTTTGTTTTGTTGGGATTGTGTTGTTTTTTTTGTTTTTATTATATTTATGTTTTTTTTTCTATTTTGAATAACGATTAGAGTGTGGGCAGAAAGTGCGTGTCCATTTATTTTGACTGCCAAGCATTACTACTACTACTACTACTACTACCACCACTACTACTACTACTACTATTACTACCACTACTAGCTGTAATACTACCACTTCCAACACCATCACCATCACCACCACCACTATTACAACCGCAACCATCACCACCACAATACCACCATCACCACCACCACCCCACCACCCCGCCACCACTATCACCTCCACCACCACCCTAACCACTCTACTACCACCACCGCGCCAACCACTCCACCACCAACAATTATAACTGCTACCACTACTACTACTATACTACCTTCACCAAATTCCGCACCGTCAACACCACATATTCACATCACCGTCACTACCAAAATTACCGCCACCACCACCACCACCACCACCACTACCACCACTACCACCACCATATGAATCATGGCCACCACCACTACCACAATCACCACAACCACCACTTCCACTGACACCATAACAAACATCGCCACCACCGCAATCACTTCCGCCACCGCCAGCCTCACCGAATTCACCCCATCACCCCATCACCATCTCCACCATCCATAACCACCACCACCACCACCACCACCACCACCACCACCACCACCACCACCACCACAATCACCACAACCATCACATCCACCGTCACCATATCAAACAACGCCACCACTGCAATCACTACCACCACCACCACCACCAGCCTCACTGCATTCACCCCCATCACCCACCACCACCATCCACCACCAAACCACAATTACCACAACTACCATTTTCACCGTCACCATATCAAACAGCGCCACCACCGCAATTACTACCGCCACTACCAGCCTCACCGAATTCACCCAATCACCTCATCACCACCACCACCACTATCCATCACCACGACCCCTATCAAAACCACCAGAGTTACCCCCTATCGCTACGCCTCCGCCTCAACCACATCTTGAGCACGTAACCACAAACTACGTTACTTCCTTCCAAAAGCTTAGTTATCTAAAACCCATGTTAAAAACGGAGCCATGATGCATTTAATGTCTGCAGCTAGTTTAATAGATATTTTAAATTAAATTGAATTTGATTCGCGACTGTTAATTGATGTAAAATAACGGTTTAATTACTAACATATATGATTACATGAGATTTCATATCTCTAATTAAGAAAAAATATGGCGATTTTTGATGTCCACGACTCGAAGTTTACGATTTTGTATCCGCACGTATATATATATATATATATATATGTCTGTGTGTTTGTGTATGTATTACAAATGTCTATCTATATATACATATACATATATATATTATGTATGTACGTATGCATATAAAACTGTATGAATGTACATATGCATAAGTAATGTCTATATATTGGACTATATCAGGTGGAGGAGAAGAGCCATGCAAGGAACGTGAAGAGAGCACAGCATAAAGACGGAAAGTCATGGTGGTGCTCCAGCATGACCGCAGCCACTTGGCTGAAACGCATAAATGAATAAATGAATATATAATATAAATATATATATGCACATACATGATTATGTATACATTTTTTTACAAAAACTATATAAAATAAACATACATAGATCAATGCAAGTATATATATACGCATATATAAACAAATATATGAACATATAAATTTACATATATATATATTTATATATATATATATATATATATATATATATATATATATATATATACGTGTATACACACACACACACACACTTATATATGTGTATATATAACTATGTATATATATGTATATATTCGCACACGCGTACACTAAATCCATGAATTGAGATGTTGGTCTTACATTTAATGTGATATGCGCGGTGTGTACGTGTGAGTGTGTGTGTGTGTGTGCGTGTGTGCATATATGTGCATACATACACATACATATATACAGTTATATATAACATCTATGTTAAAAAGAAAAGTTATATTCATTCCATTAATATATCTGTATTTATGAATTTATTTACGTAATCTTTCATCCATTTTATTCTGTTAATATTTCTTAAGTTTTTTTTATTTTTTCAGTCGTTTATCCTTTCGAACGACAATTATCCAAAGTGTTATATATCTTATCAATTCTTATTCACTTCCACTGACATTAATTGAAATATACCTTCTTACCAAAAGTAACGTTTCTCCAAAATATCCGACGAGTTCTTTAAAATCGAAACGGTATTCCCATATAAGCATGTTACCCTGTGCTTGCAGCTATATATTCTATATTCGGTTGTACATCAACAAATACAGATTCTGTTTCAACCTAACTCAGCCTATTCACTCTGTTCGAATTTAAAC
>NC_142955.1:24870707-24880707 GCF_046866305.1 Octopus bimaculoides
ATGTAAGTCTCCAGAGGCACCAAGAATTCACAAGTTCGGTTCAGGTAGTAAGGTGGAATCCAGAAGTCGATCTATATGTAAAAGGAAAGAAACCAGTAATTAACAACACAGTGTAACAAAATTTTTATTTATTTTATTTATTGTCTTTGGTCAGTAAGTGTTATCTCCTAATTCCTTCTATCTAAAAATCAAAGGAAATGACTACCATTCCCTTCACACGTTGCTTTTGGTGAGCTGGACATGAACGTTTTGCAAATTGACCTATTTTCCATTACATTTCTATCCAGAGGTTAACAGTTATTTCCAGGACCTCAATGTAGGTGGCAGAGTTAACTCTAAGGCCTTGTGGGGACATAAACACACCAACACTGGTTGTCAAGCAGTAGTGGGGCACAAAGACACACACACATATATATATATATATACGATGGACTTCTTTCAGTTTCCATCTACCAAATCCACTCACAAGTCTTTGGTCAACCCAAGGCTATAGTAGAAGATATTTGCCCAAGGTACCATGCAGTTGGGGAGCATGCTTTTTATCACATAGCCACAACTGTGACTATATTTATATATCAGGAGGATAATGGGAAGGAGGAGGAAAACGAAACAAAATACTCCAATAACAAGATACTTACTTCTAAATTATTTTCTTGAGTCGTTAACAACTTTAAGGTGTTCAGCTGTGCTTCAGTTTGGGGTCTAACTCGCAACAAGTGATAGCTAGCGAGAGAAAACAGACAAACATTAAAAAAACGAAGATAATTAATGCATAATTATTTAATTATTTCTAACATAGGTACAAGGCCTGAAATGATTTGTGGCTGGAGGGAACTCGATTGCTGTTTTATCGTATTGATCGCAGAATGAAAGGCAAAGTTGAACTCAGAATGTAAAAAAAGGAAGAAATATCACAAAGCATTTTTATCAACACTAGTTATTCTGCTAATCCACTATTAATAATAACAATGATAATAATAATAATAATAATAATAATAGTTCTTTCTTTTATGAGCACAACGAAAGGTTTTGACTCCGTTTGAACAGTGATTATCACAGTAATACGTAATGTTTTGTAATTATAGACAAAAAAAGGAAAACAAAAGAGCATTTAATTGCGTATAATGGGATCCAATATGGAACTGCGATTGTGATCATAGTATTTTGACTGTTCAGATGATGTTTTAGAAGTAAAAGGGCGGGAATGCAATTTAATGTGTTGTAAAAAACGATTCAATGAAACTGCCCGGTCGTGGGGTCGAGTGGTGTTCATTTCATTTTTCGTTTTACAATTCCATCTTTTTCATTCGTTTTCTTTTTTGTCCTTTGTCTCCTCTATGTTAGGCACTGGGTGCCCCCCCCCCAAGAAATTGAGAGCGTTTTGGTAATCTCGCGAAGTACGTCCTGTGAACACTATCTCTTTATTACCCACTAGGGGCTAAACAAAAAAGGGGACAAACACAATCGGGGAACTAAAGTTATAATACAGATGTATAAAGAAAGAAAAAAATAAAATAAAAAACGAATGAATTATGAAAAGGATGATATAATGAGGCGGAATGCTCACTCGACCCCCTCCCCCCCCCGTCCTGTGAACACATTAATTAAACCTCTGCTGTGGAATTTATATATATCCAACATATGAAAGGGTTTAAAAGTGGCGACGAGATGTTCGAAGCTTGCGTAGGACGTTAATTTTTTTATGGTACGAAACCAAAGAAAAAAAATTATTTAAAATGGAAGGAAGACTTGTTGGATCACGTGGTACAAGTTGCAACAGCAACAGCAGCGGTTACAACTTGTTGTTGGCACTCTGTCGCTCGTGAAATTAATATGCAAGTGGCTGAGCACTCCACAGACACGTGTACCTTTAACGTAGTTCTCAGGGGATATTCAGCGTGACACAGTGTGACAAGGCTGACCCTTTGAAATACAGGCACAACAGAAACAGGAAGTAAGAGTGAGAGAAAGTTGTTGTGAAAGAGTACAGCAGGGTTCGCCACCCACCCCCTGCCGGAGCCTCGTGGAGCTTTAGGTGTTTTCGCTCAATAAACACTCACAACGCCCGGTCTGGGAATCGAAACCGCAAGTCCGCTGCCCTAACCACTGGGCCATTGCGCCTCCACACAACAACAATACTAACAGTTACTGGAAGTAAGAAGTCTGAAAATATTTCAGGTTCATTCTTGTCAGACAGCGTAGCAAATTCAATTGGAGAATTTATTTATAACCCAGATGAATACAACTTTTTCTGCATATTTTCGAAGATACGAAGAAATCTTCAACGAAGAACGTAAAAGTTGGAATTACGAGAAGAAAGTGCGACTACTTTTAAGAAAGTTATCCCCTGCCGAACATGAAAAATACTGTAATTATATTCTGCTGAAGAAACCAGATGAGTTTTGTTTCAATGAAACAGTTTATTAGTTATCGCAAATTTTCCCATTCATTATTTGTTGGCAGTATTCAAATTTAGTTGAAAAAGATGATTTCGTCACCTATGCTGAGTTCGTTAACAGAGAATGTGAAAAATTCAAATTAAATGAATTAACCCCGGATTTGTTTAAATGTCTAGTTTTTGTTCATGGGTTAACAGCAAGAAAAGAAAGCTGATATACGTTCCCCTCTTGCTATGATTGCGAAGGTTGACATTTTACAAAGTAACTGTCCTTTTAAAACTCGTAAATGGACAAATCGGACAGAAAAGCTCACGTTGTATAGCGAAACAAAAGAAAGGGGTAACAAACAAAATGCTAGAAAGAATGTATTGCTAAAAAAAATTCTAAGCTAGGTTCAGAAAAGAAAATATGTGTCCATTAAATTGAAAAACGTGAATAAGTTAGAAATTGGATAGAGGCAGTGATATCACGACAATTAATTACAGATACACGGAGAAAATTAGGGAAACCTAGATTTTAAAAAAACTTCGAAAATTGCGTGAGGTGTTTCAGTAAAAAAAATTGCATTTTATGAGTGAAATAAGTGATGTTATATTTCATGGAGAAACTTTGAAAGCCAAAGTTTTATATGTTGAAAAATACGACCGATTTATTTGGAACAGACTGGGTGGAGCTTATGGGACTTAAACATAAATATTTTTTGTAAGAATGTAAATGGTTCTTCCGCGTCGGAGAAGTAAAAAATAAACAGAATCTAAGAAAATTTTTTCCAGAAGCTTTTTCTGAGGAATTGGGTCTTTGCACCAAAACAGAGGCGGGCGATCTTTCGATACCAGTAACAAATATCGGCCTCATCCGTAAAAAGTGTCTTCGGCGATCTTTACCAAAGAATTCCCTAACTCTAAAATCCTAACCGTATCAAAAGAAATCGCGCTCTCTCTATCTCTTTCGCTTTTACGACGTCGTTTACCTCTTTCCCTCCAACACTTTTTACAGAAAAGGCCGATCTTTAGTAAAGATCGCTGAAGACACTATTTACGGAAAAGGCCGATCATTGGTAAAGATCGCCGAAGACACTATTTACGGAAAAGGCCGACCTTTGGTACTGGTATTGCAAGATCGCCCAGAGGCGAAGTTTCAAGTGAAATAAAAGCGCTATACAGATATTTAACCCCAAAAAGAACGGCACCTTTCACAGTGTTGGAACAAGTCAATGAAAAATTGGATAGACTTAAAATGTTTGGCGTTATTGAAAGAATTGATTACTCAAAATGAGTGTCCCCCACAGTTTATGTAAAAAAAAAATTTTTTAAAATCCGATTATTCGCCGATGGAATTAAACGAACGTTTTATGCCATATAATTACCTGTTACCAAATCTGGAAGGAATTTTCGCGAAGGTAAGTGGAGGAAAATTATTTTTAAAGTTGGACATATCTGTAGCATATTTGCAGGTAAAAGTTGATGAGGAATGTTCAAAATTATTGACAGTAAATACTTATAAAGTGTTGAATGAATTTAATCGACTCCATTTTGGTATAAAGGTAGCACCTGGCATTTTCCCAACAAATTATGGACGTTTATGCTCACAGGTTCGGATTTCGCTGTAGCTTACCTTCACGACACACTCATAAAAAAAAAAAACGAATCACGATGTCAGCATGCTGAGAATGTTAAAAAGGTCTTCGAAAGATTAAAAGATTATGGGTTTAATATATATATATACTAGCAGTATAGCCCGGCGCTGCTCGGGATTAAGCTAGGATTATTAAGTGATCAAGTGCTTTATTTCAAACCAAAATAAGTAACATGGACATCAGATTTGAGCGAAATCCGTTGAAATTGGTTTGGCTGAAAATGGTTTGCTAGCAATTTGATTGGGAAATCCCATAAGGAATCAGTTTATTGGTTATTTCCACTCATTGACTGCTTTTTTTAAAGTTGCATTAGAGATCTGCATAGGAAAAGGTTGATCTGAAGGTTTGCATTGGGGATGTGGATTGGAGTAACTTAGGAAAGCTTACCAACAGCCTTAAACAAAAAATAAGGGGCCTGTCCCTTCTAGGTTAACTCTAACCCTAAACCCTAATCGTAATCCTAACACTAACACTAACCTTAACCCTAATCCTAACCGTAAAACTCTAACCCTAACCCTAAAACCCTAGTGGAAATCGTGCGGTTGTTAATCTGAAACATTACAAAACCCTTTGTTACATACGTTTTTGTTTCATAGTTGTGAAATATAAACAAAACTCTTTCGCTCCCAAAGTTGTATATGTGCGTGTCTGAGAGTGAGAGGGCGGGGGAGAAAGATGAACGATTTAAAATAAATATATTTGAATTGTTGTGTGAGAAAGTATATATAATCTCATTATAGAATATAGTGTCTTTCAAAAACATCGTATATTTTAAACTATATCTCATGTTTAAGAAAAAAAACTGCCTTTTACATTTTACACTTACTCTGTCTTAACTACATTTTCATTCCTAATAGGCTTTCTGCCTCCCTTTCCACTTTTTCGTTCTTTTTTTCTTCTTTTTTTGTTAGACGAGCAAAGTAAACTGTCTTGCTTAGAAAAATTTGCTTTGATTTCTGTCTGCCTTACCCACTTTTTTCTTCTTTTTTTTTTTTGGACGCTAGCAAACACTGCATCTCCCCCCCCCCCCCGTCACAAACACACTATTTCCTTCTTTCTTTCTCTCTCTCTCTCTCCTTCACGCGCGTACGCACAGATTTGAATTCGCCATGTCAACAAACTTAAAAATTGGTAAAAGTTTATCGATTTTTACAGCTATACGCGGGTGCCTCTGAGAGAAATATTTGGCGAAAATGCACATAATGTCATGACACATCACCTCCTAAAATTGGAGCGACATGCGTGCTAATTTGTGGACGTGCATAAACTACATTCACGTACACACAAACATCCTCTCTTTTATATATATACAGATATATATTTGTTTTGCAAGATTCTTGAACTGAAATGGTGTGTTGAAACAGATATTGTTGTATTTGGGGACGGTCATGTTGCCAGTTTAGCCAATAAAACACACGCACTGTATATTTGGTGTTAATTTACTTCAGCTTTATATTACACTAGCAGTATAGCCCGGCTTTGCCCGGGATTAAGTTGGGATTATTAAGCTAATCAAGTTCTTTATTTCAAACCAAACTAAGTAACATGACGTCAAAATTGGGCAGAATCAGTGTTGCAACTGGAGCGCATGGGTTGAGAGTTTGATCGGCAGAGGTGATCAGGTTACACATGCCATCCCTTTGAAAACACCACCGCCATCATCTAACCCCTCTTTGCTCATGGGTTAGGAACCCGGAGAACATTATTTTTCTTTGTGGTTGGGTCGTTGATGACCTCTTTCTAGCATATTGGATGTCCACCTAGTGGTCATCCCTTATACACGTGTAATACAATTTTTTCTGAATTTTCAGATTTGTTATATGCTAGGCCACTTGGTTTTAAATTGAATTAATATTCAATTTATCATCCTATCTATATATATATATATATATTTATATGAGCAACACGCACATACACACACGCACGTATGTACACCAATTGCATACATATTTTTTGTACATGTTCGTGTGTGTGTGTGTTTCCCGTATATCAACAAAACACACACACCTTGCCTTACATATATATACGGATAAATGATTTGAAATAAATATATTTTGGAAATGGCGATTTACGGTACAATACCTAGAAACGTGAAAATCAGACCACATGGGTTTGTTTACATCAATTCGGCAGAGATAGAGAGAGCGCGTTCTCTCTCTCTATCTCTCTCCTTCCCTTACACACATTTATCTCTTTCTTTATTTCTCTCTCTCTCTCTCTCTCCCTGTCTCACACACAGCAACATTACACACACACACATGCTGCTCTCTCACACTAACAAAACAACTTCACATACACACCACACTTTCTGTCTGGCATACTCACTATAAAAAGATAGCGTCTATTTCTTTTTGGCAACATGTGTTTTTTGTGTAATGTTGCTGTGTGTGTATGTGTGTGAGAAAGAAAGAAAGAGAGATAACTGGCATGTGTATGTAAGGGAGGGAGAGAGAGGGGGTATTTTTCTGTTTGATTGCTGCTTACCACACAGACGCTGGCAAAGAAATGTATCTCTCCTTCACCCTCCCTCTCACAAACATACAATTTCTCTCTCTCTCTCTCTCTCTCTCTCTCTCTCTCTCTCTACTTCAGCGCGTACGCACAGATTTGACTTCGCCATGTCAACAAACTTCAAAATTGGTAAAAGTTTATCGATTTTTACAGGTATACGCGGGTACCTCTGAGAGAGAAAGTTCACTAAAATGCACATAGGCTCATTGCGAATCTTCTCCTAAAATTGGAGCGACATGCGTGCTAATTTGTGGACGTGCATAAACCACATTCACGTACACACACACACGCACACACACATCTTCTGTTTTATAGATATTGATTACATTACATTACATTAATCATATTTCGGCCAGAGTTCTTTCGTCACACATCTGTGACCTTATCAGTGGTCCTTTGCTTTCTTCTTTCTTATAAATGATATATATATATATATATATATATATATATATATATATATATATATATATATGTGTGTGTGTGTGTGTGTATACACAGACACACACACATGTATGTTTCTATGTATGCATTTACACATAATATATATATATATATATATCATCATCGTCATCATCGTTTAACGTCTGCTTTCCATGCTAGCATGGGTTGAACGATTTGACTGAGGACTGGCAAGCCAGAAGGCTGCACCAGGCTCCGATCTGATCTGGCAGAGTTTCTACAGCTGGATGCCCTTCCTAACGTCAACCACTTTGAGATAATAATAATAATAATAGATGCCAAAATGAATTTCTGTGTGTCAGTGTGTCACTCCCTTACTATTCAATGACATTTCTACTATTGTTGATGTTGGGGTGAGAGTAATAGTAGGCATATAGATGGCGAGAGCGATAGTAGATTGATGGTTGTGATGGTGATGGGGTGAAAGTAATAGTATGGGCCGTAGTTGTGATAGAGGTGGAGGTGACAGTGGTGGTGGTGGTAGCGGTTTTAATCATGCATGACAGTAATAGTAAGCAATGTGAAAGACAGTGATGATGGTGATGGAGGGGAATGTGGTGAAGTCAAAGGTATTGATGATGGTGGCGTCAGAATTCTGAATGATGTGTGTATGACAGTTGTGGTGATGGTGATGGCGGGGAAGGTGGTGAAGTCAAAGGTATTGATGATGGTGGCGTCAGAATTCTGAATGATGTGTGTATGACAGTTGTGGTGATGGTGATGGCGGGGAAGGTGGTGAAGTCAAAGGTATTGATGATGGTGGCGTCAGAATTCTGAATGATGTGTGTATGACACTGGTGGTGACGGTGTTCAGGGTACTGGTGATGCTGATGGTTGAAAACAATCAACAGGAAGAGTGAGAGAGAAAAGAAGAGGTTAGGTACAATAAAAAATTGGACTTGACCCCTGAATGGGAAGACCATGATATATGTGTGTGTGTGTATACATCTTAGACAAGTATCTTCTATTATAGCCCTAGGCAAAAACCCCTGTGAGTTAGTGAATGTGGTAAACTGAAAGAAGCCTGTCATATATAGATATGTGTGTGTATATATATATATATATATATATATATATATATATATATATATATATATAAATAGATATGTGTATGTATATATATAGATAGATATGTGTGTGTATATATATATATATATATATTTATATATATATATATATAAATAGATATGTGTATGTATATATATAGATAGATATGTGTGTGTATATATATATATATATATAAAAATAGATATGTGTATGTATATATATAGATAGACATGTGTGTATATATATATATATATATATATATATATATATATATAGAGAGAGAGAGAGAGAGAGAGAGAGAGAGAGAGAGAGAGAGATACATAGACAGATAGATACATAGATAGATAGATCGATAGTGAGAATTTACAAAAAAACAAGGATGAAGACAAGTGTGTGAACAACAAACAGATGTATTAGTTTAACGCTTGGGAAGGTGAGAAAGTCTTTTACGTTTCGAGCCTACGCTCTTCGTCAGAAAGGAACACAGAAATAAACGGGGAGAGAAAATAGAAAAAAGGTTTAGTGGCTAGCGATCTATCATAGATAGATAGATAGAGACACACAGACAGACAGATATATGTACAATCAAACACACAAACATGTACATTAAACACAGACATATATATATCCACTGAAAAGTTTGCAAGCATGGTAGTAAACGAAATAACAACATGCTACAGGTAAGGTGGAAGACAAATCCAAGTTCACCATTTCAAATACAACAGTAGAATACAATATTATTTTGTAGAGAAATATATAAAACATACTTGGAGTAAGACTTCGCCTCAGCCAACGACACACACAGCAAAATTAAGAGGGCTTTCATAATGCAGACTTGTCCTCTGTGATAAAAAAGAAACTAGTGTTACACTTAACTAACATATATATATATATATTTATGTATGTATATATATATATTTATGTATATATATATATATATATATATATATATATATCCATATATGTGTGTGTATGTATGTGTGCATATGTCTTTTGTTTATTTTCTCACACCTGTTGTCTCTCAATGCATTATCTTACCAAAGAGGATTAAAACTTGCCCAAAACTTACACATACTCTTTTACTTGTTTCAGTCATTTGACTGCGGCCATGCTGGAGCACTGCCTTTAGTCGAGCAAATCGACCCCAGGACTTATTCTTCGTAAGCCTAGTACTTATTCTATCGATCTCTTTTTGCCGAACCGCTAAGTTACGGGGATGTAAACACACCAGCATCGGTTGTCAAGCGATGGTGGGGGGGACAAACACACATATATGTATATATACATATATACAACAGGCTTCTTTCAGTTTCCATCTATCAAATCCACTCACAAGGCTTTGGTCGGCCCGAGGCTATAGAAGAAGACGCTTGCCCAAGGTGCCACGCAGTGGGACTGAACCCAGAACCATGTGGTTGGTAAGCAAGCTACCTACCACACAGCCACTCCTGCGCCTACATATATACACATGTGCACATACACACACACATATATAAATGTAGCACCATATAAAATTTTCCTGATCAGAGAAACGATATTGACCCCAGCACAAACCATAAAAATAATCTATAATATAAATCCCGTTGTGTGTGTATGTATGTATGTATGTGTGTGTGTGTGTGTATAAAACATTATAGCAGCCATAGTTTTCAACTGATTTTCTCCAAACTGGGAACGTAAATAACTTAGGTTCCAAAGATGGTTTTAGACTCTTAAAATTTTTCCCGTAATGAGTAACAGCCCCCTGGGAATAGTAATCACCTATTCCTTGGCTACGTGGAGAAGGGTGGTTACTCTCTGCGAAGTAACTTTAAGAAATTGTCTCCCTTACATCCATTGGTCATAAAAAAATATTGCTTCTTATATTACACTACCAGAGATACCCAACCTTGCTTGGAATTTAAATAGCATAATTATATATATGTATGAGCTAACCATAAAAATTCAT
>NC_142955.1:24885707-24888207 GCF_046866305.1 Octopus bimaculoides
AATAAAGAAATAAGATTAATTTTGAGGTTCTGATTCAAAGACTTTTGCAATTCAAAAAATTAGGAGGAAACTTTTCAAATATAAATAAAATGGAATTATACAAAAATAAACATTATTTTCCCCTCTTACTGTTTTGTTTCGTTTTGAAAAAATAAAATTTATTTTATGGTTTGTTATTGTTTATATTTTGAATTCCATAATCTTTTATGGGGGCACCAAAATCTTTTAAGTGCTTAAGGCCTCGGTGGGTCTTAATCCAGCCCTTAGACTAAGGGCACTATCCTTTTCTCATATCCGCCATTGAAGTACATGCTGTAGCTCTCTCTCTCTCCCTCTCTCTCTCTCTCTCTCTTCGTCTCTCTCTCTCTCCCTCTCTCTCTCTCTCTTCGTCTCTCTCTCTTCGTCTCTCTCTCTCTCCCTCTCTCTATCTCTCCCTCTCTCTCTCTCTCTCTCTCCCTCTCTCTCTCTCTCTCTCTCTCTCCCTCTCTCTCTCTCCCTCTCTCTCTCTCCCTCTCTCTCTCTCTCTCTCTCTTTCACAGTCTATCACCTATGGTGTTCCACAGAGTTTGGTTTTTCTTTTCTTCCATGCTTCCGCCTACACATCAGAGGATGCATAGCCTAGTGGTTTGGGTGCTGCACTCCCGATCATGACATTGTGGTTTCAGTTCCTGAATCAGGTAGTGCATTGTGTTCTTGAGCAGAACACTTCATCTCACATTGATCTGTGATCACTTTTGACACCTGACATCCAGTACACTATACACCTGTTCAGGTAACATCATTTTGATGGAGGGATTGATCACTCTTTTACTCTATTACTTGTTTCAGTCATTTGACTGTGGCCATGCTGGAGCACCGCCTTTAGTCGAGCAAATCAACCCCAGGACTTATTCGTTGCAAACCTAGTACTTATTCTATCGGTGTCTTTTGCCGAATCGCCAAGTTACGGGGACGTAAACACACCAGCATTGGTTGTCAAGCGATGTTGGTGAGGACACACACATACATATATATATATATATATATATATATATATATATATATATATATATATATATATATATATATACGACGGGCTTCTTTCAGTTTCCGTTTACCAAATCCACTCACAAGGCTTTGGTCAGCCCGAGGCTATAGTAAAAGACACTTGCCCAAGGTGCCACACAGTGGGACTGAACCTGGGACTGAACTTGGAACCATGTGGTTGGGAAGCAAGCTACTTACCACACAGCCACTCCTGCGCCTTATATATATATATATATACTTTATTTAAAAGCAGCAGAAATATAACAAAAAAAACCGTTACTCTGAGTTTCGCGTTCCCGTTCATCGGACAGTTTTGTATATAAATTTGATAGAAACAGCTAGGCGCAATGTGATACTGTGTGTGTGTGTATGTCACATGAACCCAGGACCACAGATCAGTGAAGAGTTTAAAGTATTACAAACATACATATTTTAACTTTTTTTTTTTTTCTATATTTTGTATTCATTTTTGAATTTTGTGATGTTTTAACAAAAATAGGTTAGAAAGCAAACAGTGTCTCAAATGACATTTTGTAGTATTTGTAATGTAGGAGACGACAGAAGGGTCATCAGAAACTAAGGAAGAAAATAAATAAACACAGCAAAGTTAGAGGAGGCAAGAAATATGCCTACACTTACTTCTAAATTTAAACAACAAGAACGAATCGATTGTTAGTGATATGTGTGGGGTAGTGAAGAAGTGGCTCAAAGAACAGTCAACAGAATTTTACGGGGCAGGGATACATGCTCTCTTTCGAAGGTGGAAGATTGCTATTGAGAGAAACGGTGACTATGTTCAGAAGTGGGGATGTGATCCACAGAGGAAGGCGCATGGCTCAGTGGTTACAGCATCAACCTTACGATCGTGAGGTTGTGAGTTTGAATCCCGGTCCGGGCTGCATGTTCTGTTCTTGAGCAAAACACTGGATGCTTTCATCAGATATGTCTCAGACACATTCTGAATGTTGGCTGGAACTTAAAAGCTCCAGACACATAGGTCCTGAGGACAGCTGATATCTAGAGTATTGAGGCGATGGTGTACAAGCACTGGTTACATTTGTCGTTTAACGTCCGCTTTCCATGCTAGCATGGGTTGGACGATTTGACTGAGGACTGGTGAAACCAGATGGCTACACCAGGCTCCAATCTGATATGGCAGAGTTTCTACAGCTGGATGCCCTTCCTAACGCCAACCACTCCAAGAGTGTAGTGGGTGCTTTGACGTGCCACTGGCATGAAGGCCAGTCAGGCAGTACTGGCAACAGCCACGCTCAAAATGGTGTCTTTTACGTGCCACCTGCACAGGAGCCAGTCCTTTGTTTCAATTAATTTTGAAAATGATAAAGAATTTAGTAAAATAATTTTCTTCTCAATCTGATGTTTGGAACGTAAATCAACACAAAATTTTGAAAGAATAATTTAATACAGTTCTATATTTAAGAGACGAGGAATTATGTACATTATTTACATTTGA
>NC_142955.1:24893207-24900707 GCF_046866305.1 Octopus bimaculoides
CAAAGGAGCTGATGTGGGGCTCTTAGGTCCATAAGCTTGCTTCATAAGATGGTAAAGCTTCTTGCTGTCATTTGCATCAGCAGCAGCCTGAACATCACGAGCAAGATCCTCCCATACATACATACATACATACATATGTTATAATATGTGTAATTTCTATATTCCAGGTCCAATCCAGATGAGAGGTGGTCGAGACCAGACAACTTGTGCCAAAACATGTACAGGTAATGTAATGTTTTATATATATATATGTCAGCAAGGTGTATATAACACCATTTACATATGATGATCTCTAAATATATTATTGTCTCATGTCCAAAATATATGTGTGTGTGGATGTATGAGTATATATGTATGTGTGTGTGTCTGTCTGTACCAACAATTTTCTTTGAGATGTTGAAGTTTGTTGTTTTCTCTGCAAATGTCAGGAAGCAACAAGTTCGGCTATAAATCAGGAATCGTCTACCAATATGAATATGCTGGCACCGCTTCAATCCAGATAAAGAAAGCCTTCAGTGATCAACCAACGATATCAATGAGGACAAAAGTGGAGATAGAACCTGTGTCCAAATGTGAAATGATCATGAGGGTAGGTTATCTTTCATTCAGACTTAGTATATCTTGGACTCAATGAGATGTTGTGTCCTTTCTTGTTATTCTTTAGCCCCAGTTCTGATTTAGCAAACCTGTGGTCAAAGATGCTCAAACATAATGCACCTAGGACTACATTATCTAATGTGATTTTTTTTTCTTCTTGTTGTTCTTATACCACAGATCCATTATAATATCTGTGATCAAAGCATTTCCAATTCTGATCATCTCTTCTTTTATTCAGTCTAAATGTATCAAGGATTATATTGTCATAAGTGACTTTTCTTTTCAAGAGAGCATAATTATGATTTGAAAGAGATATAGCTATGTACATACATGTGCATAGTAGAATATAGAAGAAAAATATATATATATATATATATATATATAGGCACAGGAGTGGCTGTGTGGTAAGTAGCTTGCTTACCAACCACATTCTTCTGGGTTCAGTCCCACTGTGGCACCTTGGGCAAGTGTCTTTCACTATAGCCCTGGACTAATCAGATATATATATATATATATATATTTATTTATGTGTTTCAGCCAAGTGGCTGCGGTCATGCTGGTGCACCACCGTGAGTATATAAAATTTAAAGAAAAAAACCCACGATTATTTAATTCATCCATGAAAATCCACAATCACATATAGAAAAATTTAATAAGTAAATACACTAAAAAGACAACAAACAGATATGTTAGTTTAACGCTTGGGAAGTGAAAAAGTCTTTAATGTTTCGAGCCTATGCTCTTCCTCGGAAAGGAACACAGAAAGAAACAAGGAGAAAAAAAAAAGAATGTGTAGTGGCTATCGATCTATCGATTAATATAGATAGATGGTAGATAGATAGATAGGTATAAGTATATGTATACATATATGTTTATATTACACACACACACAAAGGGAGATGGTGGGAGTGTATAACCTATTAAATTGACATCTTTATCAACTGTCATCCTTTCACCTTTAGGTAACCATTTCTCCTGCCTCTGCTGTTTTATCTATAGGAAACACTTCTCTCCTCTTTTTCTTCATACTACTTGTCACAGAAAAAAAACAAAAAAACATCCCTGTTACAAATTCTGTAAAATCTGTAAAATGTAAAATATCTATGAATTATTGATTTTTTTTTTTGTTTTTTTTTCTTTTTGTTTGTTATAGATCACGGAAGCCACTCTCAATAATGTTGAAGATGCTTCGCAAAGCACCCGCTTCCAGCAAGCTCTTACAGAACATTCTTTGAGATTTGCCTTCCAGGATGGCGTAATCAGTGCTATTTGCCCAGAATCAGGTGAATCAGCAAGGATCTTGAACATCAAACGTGGTATTTTGTCAGCTTTCCAAAACTCCATGGATAGCTTTGACTCGTATACCGAGACATACGAGGTTGGTTGACATATATTACTCATATGACTCAATAAAGTTACACCTTGTTTGGTATGTCCTTTATCATGCATGGTGGGCAGAAAGTCACGCACCAAAACATTTGCCATTTTATTCATATTGCGTTATTATTTATTTCTTTATTGCCCACAGGGGGCTGAACATAGAGAGGACAAACAAGGGGATTAAGTCGATTACATCGACCCCCAGTGCGTAACTGGTACGTATTTAATCGACCCCGAAAGGATGAAAGGCAAAGTCGACCTCAACGAAATTTGAACTGAGAACGTAACGGCAGACGAAATACAGCTAAGCATTTTGTCTGCCAGCTCATTATTATTGTTATTATTGAGTGAGAGAGCAGTGCATGCCATCAAAGTGACACTGGGGTCAAATATACGAAGCCCAATATACCCATCATGACTACCCGTCTGATAAGGGTACACCAGGCGCATGCATCACAACCATATGTGCACGACATGGTGATTTCATATCAAGATAAACAGCGCATGATGTAAACAAACGCACATGGTTGCTTGGCATTTCTGGGTATTCTAACGAAAGATCACCCAAGAAAGAGAATAGCATACATGCATATATACATATGTGCATGCGTACATACTTGAGCACACACACACACACACACATACGCATGTTTGTATATGTTTCCTTTGTAATTTCAGACTGATGCTGATGGAACTTGCTTGACCGCATATAGCTTAATGGGGACCAATGATAATGCCATAGAATTTACAAAAGAGAAAGACCTTCTCAGTTGTTCTAACCGAGAGCATTACAATAATGCCATGCAGTCTGTGATGTACAATTCTCATTCTGTAAGTAAATACATTTTTTTTTTCTGTGGTTACCGTACATGCATATAAACATACATACATGCATTCATATATACAGGTATACATATGGAGATACATATGTATACACATGTATAGCGTGAGGCATTATTGTATAGTAATGCCCTTATATAAATATAAATATATATTTCAGGAATAAATGATGGATTTTTTCCCTTATGAGGTTTTTTCACGCTAGCTACTTGATAAATTCTTGTAAAAGAATTTGTCCTATTATTGAATTTACACATGTATATGTATACACATGTAAAAATAAAAATGTATTATATATGTTGATTTGTGCACATATACACATGCACTCACACACAAATGTATACAGACATGCAGGAAGTAAATAGACACCTTTAATTTTCGAAATCTTTTATTTAATATTAATTGGTTGAAGGAGAGGTTTTCTTCTAGCTGCTCGTCCATAATACCCAAGCTTATGCAGATATGTAACACACGTTCTTGGACTAACTTCTAGCTGGAATGAAAAAGAATAATTACATTGTAAATTCTACACTGCTGAAAACATTAAGACACTTAGATCAAAAATTTTGAAATTTAAAGGTGTCTATTTACTTCCTGCATGTCTGAGTATACACATGTAAAAATAAGAATGTATCATATATATGTTGATTTGTGCACATGCACACACACACACACACACAAAATGACTGTAGTGTAACTCCTATTTATGAGGTATAAACTCCCTGTTATTTTGGGTATCTGAGTGAATATAAAATTTAATAAATGGAGTAATACGCATATGTTAAATGAATTCTTTTATTTCCGACATATGTTTCGAAGATTACAAATGGTTCCTTCCAAAGGAATGAGTGATGTTGATAAAGATGTAATCTTCTCTTCAGGGAAATACATAAGAGCCAACTTAACTTACATTCGGTTAAAATGTATTGCGGTTAAGTTGGATCCTATGTATTTCCCTGAAGAGAAGATTACATTCTTATCAACATCACCTATTCCTATGGAAGGTATAATTTGTAATCTTCGAAACATATGTTGGAAATAAAAGAATTCATTTAACATATGCGTATTACTCCATTTATTAAGTTTTATATATATATATATATATATATATATAAATAAATAAATAAATAATGCTATGTATATATAAATCTTATGTGTTAATTGCAGGAAGTGAACTCTCTACCACTGCTCAAGGGTAGTTATAAATGCCATCAGAAAATAGATCCCTCATCAATGATTTTGAAAAGGTCAGAATGTAAAGAAGAACAAGTCTTCAGACCATTTTCCAATGGTGACAGTGGAGCAATGACCGCAGTAACACAAACTTTGGTATTTACAGGCATTCACAAACCAGGACGTGCTGCAGAGGGTAAGGGCATATTGACTGCGTATTCCAAAGAAATATGTTCGCACATACAGGGTTGGCCAAAAGTCACCTGACAGTAAATCAAAACTATTTAATTCCAAGGCTTATTTATGTTTAACAACTGAATGAATTTAATTAATTAATTATGAAGCATCGAGAAAATTGTTCAAACTGAAGTCCTTCCTGATCAACACGTTTTTGCATTTGAGTCAGTACATATTTACAGATAATATTTATGAAATTTTGGTTTACTGTGGGTGGCTTTTGGCCAACCTTGTATATCCACATAACTATATAGTTTTACAATGTCCTCCTTTTGGTTATATATTTACATACACACACACACACACACAATATATATATATATATATATATATATATATCATCATCATCATCATCATCATCATCATCTTTGTTTAATGTCCGTTTTCCATGCTGGCATGGGTTGGACAGTTTGACTGAGCCAGAAGGCTGCACCAGGCTCCAATATGATCTGGCAAAGTTTCTACAGCTGGATACCCTTCCTAATGCCAACCACTCTGAGAGTGTAGTGGGTGCTTTTACATGCCACCAGCACGAGGGCCAGTCAGGCGGTACTGGCAACGACCATGCTCAAATGGTATTTTCTACGTGCCACCGGCACGTCAGCAGCACTGACAATAACCACGCACGAATGGTGCTTTTTATGTGCCACCGGCACAGGAGCCAGTCAGCATCCCTCGCAACGATCATGCTCAGATGGTGCTTTTAACGCTCCACTGGCACAGGTGCCAATCAGGCGGTACTGTCATCAACCATGTCAGTGATTTTGATTTCACTTGCCTCAACAGGTCTTCACAAGCAAAGTTTATTGTCCAATGAAGGAAAGGTACGCACAAGTGGGCTGGTTATACACCACTGGCATAGGCCACAGGTTATGGTCTCACTTGGCTTGCTGGGTCTTCTCAAGCACAGCATATCTCCAAAGGTCTCAGTCACTAGTCATTGCCTCGGTGAGGCCCACTGTATGTTTGTGTGTAAGTGTGTATGCATCCACACATATAGGGTTAACATCTGATGCCTCTTATACCCAGTTTTCCTCTTAAATCATTTACACTCTCTCATGCATGTATACTGACATTACTCATCCATCAGAGCATGCTAGCTCCATTTCTTTCAAGCCTTCACAACTCCTCTGTAGTCCAAGCCTACGATTCACTGCAATGTAACACAGCTTTACATACACAGGCATCATACAATCTGTCTTTCACTCTAAAGGAAAGGCCCTTAATTACCAACAAAAGTAGAAGCTTTCAGAACATTACCCAGTCCATTCTTATCCTAACCATTACACTTTCAGACCTTCCTACACCACTGCTAACTTGGTCTTCTAGGTCAGGGGTTTTCAAACTTTTTGACTTGCGGACCCCTTTATATTTCAGGCTTTACCTTAGGGACCCCCTTATAAACGCTTATGAAATTTATGCATAAATATTTGCTTAAAATAACATATATTTTTACATTTATTTATTTAACAGTATTTAACAAATAGGTTTATTGTCAATTAAAAGATTTCAATTAAAAGACATATATAAAATCAAATTGCCCATAAAAAGTATTTGCTGTCCAAGGACCCCCTGTCTTGTCTTTGCGGACCCCCTGTGGTCCACGGACCACAGTTTGAAAACCCATGTTCTAGGTAACAGAAGCTATCTTCTACTTCTGTTTGAGGGAGGCTAAATGCTACAGTTTACCTCTTTATTTTTCTTTTGCAGAAGGTTTCAGTCATAGAACCACTTTGATATTTGAACATGAACATAATGCAGTGAACCAGCATGAAGCTAAACAAGAAATTCAAGCCAACCTTCTGGATTTCTGTAAAAACATGGACTCATCCATTGGTGAAGGATTTACTGAAAAGATGAACGAGCTGATTGAATACATCAAAGAGGCAGATTATGACACACTCCGAAAAGTTTACAACACTATCTCCAGAAGCAGCTTCTGTCAAAAGAACAGTGAACGAACCAAGTTAGTAGTGGACATGCTTTTCGTTTTTTTTTTTGTTTTTGTTTTTAGAAGGTGGCGGTGGTATTCATGTGAGCTGGAGTGCAATAGTGATTGATGGATGCTCCGTTGGATGTGTAATGTCAATGTGAATACCCGTCAGAGTGTAAGTAACTTGAGAGAAAAGCTGAACATTAGAAGCATCAGTTGTGGCGTGCAAGAGAGACGATTGCGCTGGTATGGACATGTGGTGAGAATGGATGAGGATAGCTGCGTGAAAAAGTGCCACACCCTAACAGTTGAGGGAACCCGTGGAAGAGGTAGGCCCAGGAAGACCTGGGCTGAGGTGGTGAGGCAAGACCTTCGTACATTGGGCCTCACCGAGGCGATGACTACTGACCGAGACCTTTGGAAATGTGCTGTGCGTGAGAAGACCCGGCAAGCCAAGTAAGATCGTTGCCAGTGCCCCCTGGACTGGTTCTTGTGCGGGTGGCACATGAGATGCACCATTTTGAGCGTGGCCGTTGCCAGTACCGCCTGACTGGCTCCCGTAGGATTTTCGAGCGAGATCGTTGCCAGTGCCCCTGGACTGGCTTGTGCGGGTGGCACATAAAAGACACCATTTCGAGCGTGGCCGTTTTCGTGCGGGTGACACGTAAAAGCACCCACTACACTCTCTGAGTGGTTGGCGTTAGGAAGGGCATCCAGCTGTAGAAACTCTGCCAAATCAGACTGGAGCCTGGTGTTGCCATCCGGTTTCACCAGTCCTCAGTCAAATCGTCCAACCCATGCTAGCATGGAAAGCGGACGTTAAACGATGATGATGATGATGATGATGATTTTATACATACTTAAACACATAATACACAAACAAAACATATTGAACTGTATATACATATAACACACACACACACACACACACACACATGCAGTGGAGCGCTAACAGTAGCGTGATCATTGCCAGAGCAGCTGTCTGGCTTCCGCGCCGGTGGCACGTAAATAGCACCATTTGAGCGTGATCATGACCAGCGTCGCCTTACTGGCACTTGTGTCGGTGGCATGTAAAAAAAACATTCAAGCGAAGTCGTTGCCAGTACCTCTGGACTGGCCCTCGTGCCGGTGGCACATAAAAACATCCACTACACTCTGGGAGTGGTTGGCATTAGGAAGGGCATCCAGCTGTAGAAACTCTGCCAGATCAGATTGGAGCCTGGTGCAGCCATCTGGTTTCACCAGTCTTCAGTCAAACCGTCCAACCCATGCTAGCATGGAAAGCAGACGTTAAACGATGATGATGAGGATGAGGATGATATACGTGTGTGTGTGTGTGT
>NC_142955.1:24905707-24910707 GCF_046866305.1 Octopus bimaculoides
TAACTACATCTAAACTCTCCAAGTGGAAAGGAAGAATACAAAAAAACCATTTTGACTTAGCCAGACCATACAGGCTAGTAAATAATTCTAAGCAGATTTTTAACTATCACTGATTTTATTTGTTTTTTTGTTTCTCATTTATGGATAGTCTTATCAGACCCTAGTGATTCAAAGCTTAAGAGGACACTAGCATTTTCTTTGTAGGGTAAGGGGTAAACAGTATAGACCATGGGTTTTCAAACTGTGGTCCGCGGACCACTGGGGGTCTGCAAGGACAAGACAGGGGGTCCGTAGACAGCAAATACTTTTGTGTTTTTAAACGGAGTGTATTTTTTCTGATGTTATATCTGTTCCTGAATGATGTGTAAAGAAATTTTGATTTAAGCATCTTAATGAATTCTTTATACTGAAATATATATTGAAGAAGATAAATATGTTCTTTTGAATTTATACGTTTTTGCGTCGTAACTCCTTTATTATTATATATATATATATATATATATATGAATGTACGTATATATATGATGTATATATATATATATATATATATATGTATATATATATACATACATATATATATATGTATGTACGTATATATATGATGTATTTATATATATATATGATGTGTATATATATATATATATATATATATATATACATATACTCACACACCTATCTATCTCACCGAATCATCCACCACCATTTTGATTTATCGCACAGGGTGGAGAGGACAAACTTGATATGCTGTTTTTCATGAGAATATTCGGCAAAGATGTTATGGTCAACAAGTTTAACAAGAACCCAATGTCAATGCTTGGCAAGCCTAGAACGTCTTTATTTAAGACTATGCAATTTATTGATAGCAAAATCACTGTGCCAACTTGCATGGGACTCCCGTTGAATCTGATTGTCACGACAACTGGTGGCTTGGACTACGAGTCAAAGAATGGTTATGAGAAAGCCAAATTCTTAGCTGGATTTAAACTGAGGTAAGCATTATAGTAGTAAATTGAATTTTATTAGCATTTATATGCACATACACAGAGACACATGTATGCACATACATACATTCATACATACATATATATATATATATATATATATATATATATATATATATATATATATATATATATATATATATATATATGGCTTATAAACACCTTCCACGCTGCAATTGTTTTTGTTCCAGCACACGATCTCAGATCAGGTCACTTGCTATGCAAGTACATCTCCGCAATATATATATATATATATACCGGAGTAAGCACATAAAATGTGCAACAATTATATATAGTATAATTGTATATAGTATACTATATAGTATATATAGTATAAATGTATATAGTATAAAATTATCTATAGTATAAAAGTATATATATATATATATATATATATATATATATATAAAGTCAAAATAAGCAACAAGGATATCCAAAGTTAATGCAGTACGATCGTTTCATGCGAATCCATTTAATTAAGCAATGTGAACATTGCATCAAATATAAAATGCAGAGCAATCCTCAGCTGCACAAAGATATAAAAATGTACTGAAATTACATTTAAACAGAAGGACATATTTTTATAACTACATCTAAACTCTCCAAGTGGAAAGGAAGAATACAAAAAAACCATTTTGACTTAGCCAGACCATACAGGCTAGTAAATAATTCTAAGCAGATTTTTAACTATCACTGATTTTATTTGTTTTTTTGTTTCTCATTTATGGATAGTCTTATCAGACCCTAGTGATTCAAAGCTTAAGAGGACACTAGCATTTTCTTTGTAGGGTAAGGGGTAAACAGTATAGACCATGGGTTTTCAAACTGTGGTCCGCGGACCACTGGGGGTCTGCAAGGACAAGACAGGGGGTCCGTAGACAGCAAATACTTTTTATGGGCAATTTGATTTTATACATGTTTTTTAATCGAAATCTTTTAATTGACAATAAACCTATTTGTTAAATACTGTTAAATAAATAAATGTAAAAATATATGTTATTTTAAGCAAATATTTATGTATAAACTTCATAAGCGTTTATAAGGGGGTCCCTAAGGTAAAGCCTGAAATATAAAGGGGTCCGCAAGTCAAAAAGTTTGAAAACCCCTGGTATAGACAGTAAACATGGATGATATAGTTATAAAATTTTTTGGGGTTTGGTGACAAACTACTATTGGTGGGGGCGGTTACTACTAGCAGACCAGTTTATAGTGGAGCAGTTGAACCGTCCAACCCATACTAGCATGGAAAACCGATGTTAAACGATGATGATGATGTATATATTGTTGTATTTCAGGCTGGTTATTTTATTTGTTATAATTGTTTTTTGCCAAATAAATACATACGCTATATATATATATATATATATATATATATATATATATATATATAGTTTTATAAATTGATTTTAATTGAGTTTTTACCTGTAATTTTGGATTTTGTCACTAATATTATTATATATATATATATATATATATATATATATATATATATATTCCCTTCACTCATTTATTACTGTTATTTTATTATCTTAATGCCTGTCCATTCTCCAGAAATCTTTTGTCACACATCTGTGACCTCTTCGGTGACACTTTTCGTTTCCATGTGTGTTCTTGCTCCATTTGCCCCATTCTCAGAGAATGGAGTAATTGGAGCAAGTTGTGTTTATTTGGCAAAAAAAGAAAAATAATAATAATAAATAAAATGACTATTCCAAAATACAACAATATTTGTTTCAACACATGATTTTACATCAGGAATCCGGCAAAATAAATTGATAAATATATGTATTTATGTTATCCATTCCCTCAACACAACACAACTTTTATAATCTTCTTCAGTTTTGTTTTGCTGGGTTTTTTTTGTTTTATTTTGTGTGTTTTTCTTTTGTTTATTTTTTTTTTTTAAATCTGATTTTATTTATGCTAACTTCTATATTTCCTCCTCACTCTGCTACCAATAGTGCAGAGTTCCAGGTCAGAAGCCTCATGGCTGTGACTGCTCCCTTCACTAAGATTGGCTTGAAAATGCTGACCACTGCCCACACCTCAAATGATGTCCAACTTAAAAAGGAAGGAGAAAAAATAAACATAAAACTACCAAAGAAGTTAGAATTCCTTAACATAAAGTAAGTGGCCAACACCTCACAAATAACTTACCATACACCTATATGCCCTTTCCTATCTCTATCTCTGCCTCTCATTTCTCTATATCTGTCTTTCTTCTGTGGTTTTTATCCCCAGAAATATCGGTCTCATTTGCAGAACCACCAAGTTACGTGGACGTAAACACCCTAGCATCGGTTGTCAAGCATTGTTGGGGCGGAGAAACACAGACACGCTAACATATACACACACACATACATACATATATATATATATATATATATATATATGCGACAGGCTTCTTTCAGTTTCCATCTACCAAATCCATTCACAAGGCCTTGCTCGGCCTGATGCTATAGTAGAAGACACTTGCCCAAGGTGCCATGCAGTGGGACTGAACCCGGAACCATGTAGTTCGTAAGCAAGCTACTTACCACACAGCCACTCCATTGTCCATCGCAGTTGAGTTGCTGGATGCAGCAGGAAAGAGTGAGAGAAAGTTGTGGCAAAAGAGCCGTGCGGAGCTTAGGTGTTTCACTCCTAAACACACACATCACCTGGTCTGAGGTTCGAACCCATGTGTAGTCCTCTCTGAATTTCTGGGTTTTTTTGATTTCTAATTCAAGAATTTTGAAATGTATACATAAATGATGATACCTCCATCTTCACAGTTGGTTGCCATTTCTTTGTGCTTCCTCACTGTTAGCGAGGAAGCACATATATACATATATACATATAGATATACAGACAAAATCACATTGATACTCATGCGCACACAAGCTTACATATGTATGTAACTGTATGTCTACGTATCTTTATGCATTCAGGACTGAGTTCTCCACAGTCCACGATAGGAAGACGAAGGTGCAACCGTTAATTACTGATGATGTCCACCGAATAAACTTCTGTTCCGGAGAAAGTCTGAAGGTCTTAACTGGATTGAGATTCTGCCAGGACATTCAATATGTCAATGCTTCAAGTCACAAAAATGCACCATATTTCCCCTTCACTGGACCCATGAAATTTAACTGGTATATGAAGAATGAAGATGCACCAAATGATTATGTGATAGAAGCTTACTCTGCTGTGAGTAATTTATCTTTTTTAATTTGATCGTTTATATATTTGCTTTGTTATTTAATTTTTTTTTTTTTCAGTTTTTATGATTCTGGGTTCTTATGCTTTCAACATATATACATTCTTTTATTCTTTTATTCTTTTATTCTTTTACTTGTTTCAGTCATTTGACTGCGGCCCATACTGGAGCACCGCATCTAGTCGTTCAAATCACCCCCCACTGGACTTATCCTTTGTAAACCTAGTACTTATTCCATCGGTTCACTTTTGCCAAACCGCTTAGTTTACAGGGATGTAAACACATCGGCATCGGTTGTCAAGCGATGGTGGGGAGGGGGGACAAACACAGACACACACGCACACACAAATATATATATGTATGTGTATGTATATGTATGTGTAAGTGAAGGTAGTTGGCCTCCACTTATATACACACACACACACACACACACACACACATGCATAAATATATATATAACTATATGCTTCACACACACACACACACACACACACATCTATAGATATTTGTTTCTTCATTTCCAGGGACGAGATGTTCGTTTGTCCATAGACACTCCAGGCTCAAAGACCCGCAGGAAAACCGCATTCGAGAAGAAGGGCGACAAGGTTTCCTTTTATACCCCATATCGGAATATAAAGGCAGAAGGTCTGTATAATTTCTGTTATTGTTAGCTGTGTGTGTGTGTGTGTGTGTGTGGAGGTATTTAATGAATCAGCTGATTGTGTACCAAACCACACAATAAGAGGCCATCAGTTGGTACATCATAATCACTGCCACCATGTTTGGGTAAATGCCATGGC
>NC_142955.1:24915707-24940707 GCF_046866305.1 Octopus bimaculoides
CCCAGGACTTATTCTTTGTAAGCTTAGTATTTATTCTATCGGACTCTTTTGCCGAATTGCTAAGTTACGGGGACGTAAACACACCAGCATTGATTGTCAAGCAATGTTGGGGGGACAAACACTAACACACACATATATATATATATATATACATATACATATATATGACGGGCTTCTTTCAGTTTCCGTCTACCAAATCCACTAACAAGGCTTTGGTCGGCTCGAGGCTATAGTAGAAGACACTTGCCCAAGGTGCCACGCAGTGGGACTGAACCCGGAATCATGTGGTTGGTAAGCAAGCTACTTACCACACAGCCACTCCTCATCAATTAAAGATGAGATTTTCTTTGTTCTTATTCTTGTTATTCTCTGAATTTTTTGAAATTCTTCTAAGTGCTATTTGGATTTACTTGTCATACATGAAGAATTACCTTGGATGTTAATTCTATTTGAATTTATTAGTAACCAATTGTTTGATACAGTCAACCAAATTCATTTAACATGTTCCTGTGTTGGTAATTATACCTGTCCTAAACAAAATGGCATTACTTTTTGACTCGCCCTCTTATTAATATATTTGTGATTGACTGACTTATACTCTACTCTCCATCTTTGTATCAATTTCTTCTTCTTCCTCTCTTCACACACCATACAGTTATAGCAGCTCTAAACACTGGCAAAAACAAGAACAAACAACTCTTCAAATTGACTGCAAAAACGAAATGCATCATCTCCAAGATTAACATTGAGGTTGAAAAAAGAAATGCTGGTATATTGAGCCGTATGCTTGTGTCTTATGCATCTCCGTCCTGTAAACCCAAATGGAGTGAACAATTTCTTCTCACCACAAAGGCACGAGTTGTCAAAAGCAAAAATGCTAAAATCTACTATGGAAGTGCGTAAGTAACCATTTCTTGCTATCTACCTGTCTATTTATCGATCTATGAAACAAAGCTGGCCTCAGTGTTAGTTCAAATGAGAATGTAAAGAGATGGAAGAAATACCGCAAGACATTTTGTCCACTGCTCTAAACTCTGCCAACTTGTCACTTTTATGTAATAATAATAATAATAGTTCTTTCTGCTAAAAGCACAAGGCTTGAAATCTGGGGGAGGGGAGAAATTGATTACATGGACCCCAGTGTTTCACTGGTACTTAATTTATCGACCCCGAGGGGATGAAAGGCAAAGTCAGCTTCAGTGGGATTTGAACTCAGAATGTGAAGATGGACGAAACACCACTAGGCATTTTGCCCGGCATGCTAATGATTCTGACTATTCTCCACCATGATAATAATAATGGGTTCAAATTTTGGCACAAGACCTGCAAGTTCAGGGCAAGGTGGGTAAGTCAATTACATCAGCCCCAGCGTTGAACTGGTACTTATTTAATCGACCCCCCCCCCCCACCAAAAGGATGGCAGGCAAAGGACCTCAGTGGAATTTGAACTCAGAACATAACGGCAGATGAAATATCACAAAGCATTTCTCCCAGCATACTAACAATTCTGCCTGCTCGTTAATAATACTAATGGTGAGGATATTGTTGTTATTAATGTTATTATTATATTTA
Organism: Octopus bimaculoides; assembly: GCF_046866305.1. Taxonomy (NCBI): domain Eukaryota; kingdom Metazoa; phylum Mollusca; class Cephalopoda; order Octopoda; family Octopodidae; genus Octopus; species Octopus bimaculoides. The sequence continues at coordinate 24,917,280 of NC_142955.1, forward strand.
TTATTATTATTATTATTATTATTATTATTATTATTATTGAGTGAGGGAGCAGTGCATGCCATCAAAGTGACACTGGGGTAAAATATACAAAGCCCAGTATACCCATCATGACCACCCGTCTGATAAGGGTACACCAGGCACGTGCATCACAACCATACGTGCGCGACATAGTGGTCTCATATCAAGATAAACAGCGCATGACCTTGTAGATGGGGCCCAGTTAGAATTTTCTCCAGGTCGAGTAGCCCATCCCGCTCAAAAGGTCCCTGAATAAGGTTTGTTTAAGGATGTTGAGCAAAACACCCATGTTTCCAAAGGTGAATTATTCAAACCCCAAAGAATTCCTCTCAACACATGGCTATGATGCTCCCCCACTATTTGAGAGATGCACATATCGTCAGCCACCAAGGGACATGCTCAACTGGTTAAGGTCAAACAACTGACAAGCAAATCTGTGGTATTGAGCTAAGATCAAAAACCATGAGAACCATTGTCTGGTACTGCATCCAGGCATTTACTATTATTATTATTATTATTATTATTATTGGTTCTCAAAGCGGAAGGATGTGTCTTCAGAAGCTGAGTTTTTGTCTAATTTTCATTGAAAATTTTATTTTATCTGTTAATATTTTTGGATATTTCAGTAGCCAAGCTGACTGGGGCCCTTGCTGAGCTAAGCAGTTAGGCAAGACTTTGCTCTTTTCGGGGCGAATTTTTCATTCTAAGATTTTCAATTTCTCATTTTTGACTTTAAATTTTGTGCCAAAATGTCCTTGGAGAAGAGTGAAAACTCTTTCGTTCTTTGTGTATAACATCCTCTGCTGTCAAATAATGATAAAAAAAAAAAAAAGAAAAAGTTCCAACATTAACTCTCTCCACCCACCCGACACCTGAGGTCTTTTGGGGTTGATAAATTAGGTACGAATGAAACACTGGGGTCGATGCAATTTGAAGGTCTTGTGCCTTCAGTAGAAAGGATTATTATTATTATGATTAATATCTTTGTATTTTTTCTTCTGTCTTTTCATTGACATTCCGTTTCTATTTTTAACAGAGTCTTTTCAGATAAGAATAATAAAAACAGAGGCTTCACTGCTAAGGGTAAATTGACCAAAACTCCAGGACATTATGATGTTAACGGTGACTTCACCTATGGTAACCCAAAAGACAAAGCAACCAACAACGTGAAATTTAACGCCGCTGTTAACTACAAAATAAAACCTATTGCACGGGAGTTCAGCTTTTTTGTGTCAGCTAAAAGCCCCAAAAAGGTAAGAGAAGGGTGGCCATTGAATTTACTTATTTTTGTTCGAATGGAAGAGGTAAGAGTTCTGGGTGGATTGTGACACTGCTTGGCGGCGGTCGTGGTGGAGGTTTTTATGTTGAAGTTGGTTTCTGATGTTTTAAATTGGATTTGGTTGCATCGGTTTTGATACTGGTGTGTCTGGTGACGATGGTGGTAATTGTGGATGGTCTCACACACACACACACACTTTTCACACTGCCAGCAGTCTGTTTAATCACAGCAGAATAAGATCAAACAGGAGGAAAGTTTTTATAGGCAAACTGAGAAAAATGGAATGCATGACAGCATGAACCACCTGAAACAACAGTCCTAATAGGCTTCAGCAATGGTCAATAGCCAGTTCACCACTGGAGCTGGCTTTCCTGAGCACCATTAAATCGAATTCAAGCCATGTAAGTGATAGGCACGGCTGTGTGATAAGAGAGGTCAGAACAATACTAGAAGAGTATTTTTCATCTCAGACAAGTGAATTTAGGAAGAGGGGCTTTGCAAGTCTACCAGATAGATGGAAGAGCATTGTAGAAAATGAAGGAGAGTAGATTTTAGATTAAAAAAGAACTTTGTTTATCTTAATTTTGAAAAATAAAAGAAGTATAAAAAAACTGCATTATTTATGGGATAACCCAATACACTGGCACCAGTAAGAGACAAGCCTGTATGCATGGATGACAGCGGGTTTTACTTAGCTTGACGTATCTTCTCATTTACAGCAAACCACCACAACTCCCAGTCATTTCCTCACTGAAGCTCAGCATCCAAAGAGCCTTTCTCACCACTTTGTCCCATAAAACAATAAGAAATGAAGAAAATGTCATAAGTACGTTTTGGTGACAAAGTACTTCATTTTCGTATAGTTTCTTCCCTCAATTATATAAGAACATTTGTTAATATTCGTAACCCCTGTATAGATTTATCTAGCAATAATCAACAATGAAAGGTATTTTTACTAACCTTTAATGTCTCTTGTTTCTTTATCTTTTGTCTTTTCAGATCAACTACCAAATGAACGGGACACTTTTCTACACTCACATCTGGCCACTGAGGAAAGTAGACATTTCTACTGCAATGCAACTTTCAAATAAAGTAAGCAAAGCTGGTATATTTTACAGCAATGTCAAAGTTAAGGGTCTTCAGAAAACTGAGGGAAAAGTTTCTCTGGATACTCCTCACAGAGACATGGGAATAGAAGTAAAAATTGACCAGCTTACCAGCAGTACTTATAACAGTAGTGCTTCTGTGCAATGGCAGAAAGGACGAAGTGCCAGTATAGAAACTATGTTGAAAAATACCCCTCAGGTTTCCCATATAGAAAACACTGTTAAGTTTCCCAACAACAAAAATGTTAAACTGATAGTCACTGTCAATAAGAGTAACAACAATTATAATGGTTTTTCTATGCTTCATGCTGATGAAGGCACCTTAAGCAACCAAAAAATTGATTTGAAAGCTAAATCTAAATATAACAGGAATGGAGCAGATACAACCGGAGAGGTGAATTTGGAACTAGAATCAGATGCATCCAAAAAGTTTAAGTTTACAGCAAGCCGTCATAATACCAATGGGCAAAAGACGACCACCGAAATAGACTTAACAACACCATTTGAAGCTCTTAAAAGTTACTCTGACAGTATTGAACAAACAGTCGATAATAAACAATTATCTTATAGAAGAAAAATACAATGGAGGAGCAACGGAAATGAAAATGATATTCAAACTGACCTGAATTACAACTGGGCAATCCAAGAATTTGATTGCAATTATCACTCATCAATAAATAGCATCCCAACTGATATGGAACTATTATTTAAAAATAGTGCAAACAAGAAAAGTGCCCTGTTCAAAGTGAACCACAACAAACCAAATCCTCTTATTTTTATAAAAATGGATCATGCTAGAGATAGGCGTCAGGTAACAACAGATGCAAGCCTCATGTTTGATATGTATAATTCTAATGGAAATGTCAAGTTTGCCATGCAGAAAGATGACAGAGAAATTACTTTTAGCGGAGATGTTAATGTTAAAATTTCTAATCACAGACTTGAAAGTACATATTCATTGAAACATAACGATGCTGAATCTTCAATTAAGCTCAATTATACCAGCAATCTCCATAAAAATAGAAACCAAGGATCAATATCAACTGTTGTTACCAAGAACTTGCCTGGAAATGTGAAAGCTGATGTCTCTGTGACACTTAACAACAAACCACAACTGAAGATGGTTGTCAACTCTGTCTGGTCGAAAGAGAATGTAGATGTGAATGTAGAAGTGACAGACCATAATGCTAAAATGATCGCTGGTTCCTTTAACCTCAATCTGTCTGGTACAAGGAAGACATCTCATGCTGAAATTAAATCAGATTCCACTGATATCACATTCAGTGCAGCTGTTGATTTCCAATCTGATCACAATATTGATAGCGAATTGCAAATGGGATATAACGGAAAGAACCTGCTGTTATCTGGAAACTATAAGAAAGAATCATCTAATCATAAAATAAATGCTAATTTCGGACTTCCTGACGGCAGACAAATTAAGATGCAAACGTCTTTTAACAACGCTGCAAAGAAATCATTCTCTTTCAATGTAGAGAGCGAAGATTTTATGGACATGGTCTTTTCTGTTCAGCAAGACAATAAGAACTTTATGGTAGATGCATCAGTCAAAGTATTGCCATATTTGGAAAAAACACAGTTGAAAGCCAGTTTGACCAGAGATAAAATGTTGGAGGCTTCAGCTGAACTGGAAACACCGTTTGAATCTATAAAACAGGCGAAAGCAATTGTGTCATTGGAAATTGATGGAAAAAAACAAGACACAATCAACGTTAAGACCTTCCTGAACTCTAAGAAATTCTCCAGTTTCAAGCTTGTTTACAATATTAGAAGTTTAAAAGATTTCAGTGTGAAGATAACCGTTAGCACGTTACACAGGAAGTACAATGAGTTCTTGTTTGATATCACACACAGAGGAGACTGGATGAATTTTGATTCTAATGTAGAGATGAAGGCGGGCAATATATTCATGCTTAAGTCCACTTGGAAGAATGGCCAACATAACACAGATCTTGATTTCAGTGCGACTGTGCGTGATAGAACTTGGGTGTTTCAGCTTGTTAAAAGTAACTCAGAATTGACATCCAACGTAACCTACAAAATAAGACAGAAGGACCAGTATACAGCTCATATGAAGTTAAATGGCAAGCAAGGCAGTTTACAACTCACAGCTCCAGGAGATAAGAAATTTAATGCTGACATGACCATCAATCCAAATGATCACGTGGCCAAACTTGACTTGAAACTTTCCATTCCGTCCGACGCCAGTGAACTGATGTTGACCTTCTCAGGTACTTTGGCGTCATTCAACTTCCAAGCTGATTTCACTCACAACACTGACAAATACATAGTCACTGTATCCAACAAAGATAAACTATTGGAAGTCACTGTCGCAACTCCTTTGATAAATTCAAAAATGGACTTAACAAAGAACGGAGGTTGGGACATGTTCACAATGAACCTTGAAGCCAAATATCACAACATTGAAAAGCAGTTAATTCTTTCCGTAGTAAAAGACCATAAAAAGATTAATGTTGATCTCAGTGCTCCTGCATGTGAAATACAGTTCCATTGGGATAACAACAATATTGAAAATGGAATGGTGAGTATTTCACTGAAAAAATTCAAGTTTGAAGTGGTCTATACTGACAAGGATGCCAAGCCAAAGACTTTATCTTTGACCTTCTCCACACCAAAACACAATCTTGTTATGAAGATGAGTATTGATGTCAAGAAAAATGGCATTGATGGGAACGTTTTAACCACTTACAATGAGAAGAAACTTAATCTAGATGGTTCCTATAAAACCGTGGATCAAAAGAAGATTTTCAAAGGAAAGATGGAGACTCCAACTTCCACTTATGATTTAACAGGTACACTTACTGGTAAATTGAAGAAGTTCAAAATTACAATCAAATTGCAGCACGACAAGGATGCCTATGAATTAACAATGTCAAACAAAGCTTTCAAGACATTAAACCTGAACATGTGTGCACCAGGTTTCAAATTGAAGATGGACTTTGAAGGAGAACTGCAGAAATTTAAGTTTTTCACGAGTATGAACATTGGCAAAAAGCAATTCAAAGGTGTGATTTCCAATGAAAACTATTGGAAAGGTTTCAATGCTGACATTACAGCTGACTTGGCAAATTTTGAAATGAAATGGGAATTTGACAGTGACATGAGAAAAATGCTTCTCAGCACCCAGTTACAAGGGAAACAAAATAAATATTCATTAAGTTCATCTATAAACATTGATACTCACTCATACTCATTGTCTATCATGTTGCCATGGTTCATTTTGAAGGCAAATATTATGAATGGTTTCCAATCATCCAATATGGAAACCAAGCTGGTATTTAGCCATGGCACTTATGAATTAACTGCTTTCCAGGATAGTAATAGCTTCAATATGACCGCCACTCGACAGGGTAAGCAAAAACTTGACATCCTAGTGACTAAGACGTCTGCCATGTTGCGTTTCCAGAATAAAAATGACATCCACGAATATCATTTTACTTTTAACAAGGCAGGAGTTTCAGTTAACCTTTCTTCTTTTGGCAACACAGCTGAAGGGAATGTAAAGTTTAATGACAACATGAATGAATTTTCTATCAATGCCCAGCTACTGAACAAGGGAAACACTTACAAACTGGAAGCCTCAAATGACAAATACAAACAAATTAAATTCCATACAATCATGCCTAATGGTAAAGTGCTTCTCTTCCTGTTCGATAATACCGGCAATTCGAAAGATGGTAAAATCCGAGCAACAGTTAAGTATAATAAATTCAATAGTGAGCTCAATCTTAGATGGTTAGATGATAAAAGCAATGCTGTATTCCGTATAGAATTAAAGGCTTCTTCAGAGAAGACAAGAGCCATCTTCAATTATAAACTACAATTTGAGCCTGTAATGGAAATACTTGTTACCTCACTTGATATCACCATTAACAACAGAAAGAGTTCAATAATATCAACTATACGTCTGTCAAATGGTGTGGATGGTTCCATTGTACTTGATGATCCTTATACTGGTCGTGCTGAGCTGACGTTCAAGATCAAGCCATGGGATATGAACAACTTTAAATCAAATTGGGTGCTCAACTATAATCTGACAGGAAATGTCACCATTACATACGAACATTCTTTGACAGAAACCTCTTTCAAGAGCATTGGTAACCTCGAAAGTGGCAATAACAAACTTGCAAATTATAAGATGGAAGTAAACTTCCAAGATCGTAACTATGGTTTCAAGGCAGATCTTAAAAATGGAAAATATAATATCAACTGTAAAGGGTCTTTTAAAGATGGCCAGAAGGATATCAACATTCAGGTGAAAACTCCATACAGATATCTGAGAGATGTGACTTTTTCAGCTGAATTATACTCAAACAGAATGCTCAAAGTTAGTGCCACCTTCCCTAGACAGTTCTATGCAGCCAAGATGGACTGGAAAAGTGACAGTCTTACTACCGAGATTGACTTACACATGGATCGCGTGGACAAACTGAAGCAATTTAAGATTATCTTGTTCTATGTGAATGCTGATGAAAGAGCTACTGTCTCCAGACATACCACCTTCACACTGATCCAGGGCGATACTGTTTTGACTACAAAAATCAACTGGAAGAAATCACATAACATGTATATGTCTAAGGGAGAATTTAGTTGGGGAGAAGCGGATGACCAGAAAGTCGGTGCTGAGCTTCGTATAAAGACAGCCGAGAAGAAAGAAGTGTCCCTCATTTTGATGTCACATCATCGTAACTCTGTCGTGACCTGCAGTCAAGAATCTGGTCGGGACCGACGCAACATCATGTGTGCACTGACGCCGGATGCTAGCAAGAAAAATAACAAGATTGGAATCAATGCTGACATATTCAATTACGACAATAAAAAGATATTTGACATCACCATCAAATTACCCAATCAGAAAAATGTGAGTAGCTTTCAGAAATATGCCTTCTTTAAAACAATTTCACTTTTCATTTTGTTGCTCAAATAATCTCAAAGTTATCCTCGTTTGACATTTGTCTGAATTTCAGATTCTATCTTGATACTAAGGCAAATGGATTTTCACTGTTTTTAAGGAGAAACAAACATCTGCTTTATGGTCTTCTTGGGGGTTCTGTTGGTCCTTTCACATTGGCCATTGCCTTGAGGTCGATAGGGACACATTCTAGTTTTGTCCCGTTCATATGAAAGAAACACTGGAGCTGCTTATTATCAAATTGGGTTGCTCTGTCAGAGGGGATACAACTTGATGATCCAAACAATGAAAGGGGGTCAATCAGGTGGGAAATTACTGTTTTGGTACTCATCTCTTTGCACGGGTATGCAAATGGGTACCTTGAGTACTCATCGACTTTTACCAACAAGTACCTGTGTTGTGTAGTTGATGTCAAGGGACCAACAAAGTCAATGGAGAGTCACTCCCAAGGTCTCGATGCTTGTATTAATTGACCCCATTAGTGTCTTATTGAAGCGGGGTTTGAGTTTGCTGCATGTAGAGCAAGTATCATCTCACAGATTTTATTGAGGGTAGCACATAAAAAGCACCAGGTAGGAGTGGCTGTGTGGTAAGTAGCTTTTTTACCAACCACATGATTCCAGGTTCAGTCCCACTGCGTGGCACCTTGGGCAAGTGTCTTCTACTATAGCCTCGGGCCGACCAAAGCCTTGTGAGTGGATTTGGTAGACGGAAACTGAAAGAAGCCTGTCGTATATATGTATATATATATATGTATGTGTGTATGTGTTTGCCCCCCAACATCGCTTGACAACCGATGTTGGTGTGTTTACGTCCCCGTAACTTAGCGGTTCGGCAAAAAGAGACTGATAGAATAAGTACTAGGCTTCCAAAGAATAAGTCCTAGGGTCGATTTGCTCGACTAAAGGCGGTGCTCCAGCATGGCCACAGTCAATTGACTGAAACAAGTAAAAGAGTAAAAGAGTAAAGAGGTGTCCAGGTGTTCTATTGCTGTCTTGACCGTTTGGGATTCTTCCGTAATGGGGTAGGTCCTTGCTCTGCAGAAAACTGAGAGTACCTCCCATTCCGATTCATCTGGAACTTTTGTTTTTGCTATGTAAATGTGTAGCATCCGTTTCCAGTAAATATAATCTTCCTCAGTTGGGTCCTTTCAAACACTTTGACACCCATTTCGAATAAAGTTGGAATAAAATTTGTCATACACCTGTTCGAAAGATGGCTTTTATTCAAACTTTATTCTGATCACCATCTAATCTATTAATCATAGCTGTCCAACAATTAAGACATGTTGTTTCATATTAGGTAAAGACAGTATGTGGAGGCGCAATGGCCCAGTGGTTAGGGCAGCAGACTCACAGCCATAGGATCGTGGTTTCGATTCCCAGACCGGGCGTTGTGAGTGTTTATTGAGCAAAAAACACCTAAAAGCTCCACGAGGCTCCGGCAGGAGATGGTGGCGAACCCTGCTGTAATCTTTCACCACAACTTTCTCTCGCTCTTACTTCCTGTTTCTGTTGTGCCTGTATTTCAAAGGGTCAGCCTTGTCACACTCTGTGTCACGCTAAATATCCCCCGAGAACTACGTTAAGGGTACACGTGTCTGTGGAGTGCTCAGCCACTTGCATGTTAATTTCACGAGCAGGCTGTTCCGTTGATTGGATCAACTGGAACCCTCGACGTCGTAAGTGACGGAGTGCCAACACACAACAACAGAAGACAGTATCCATCTATCAACGTCAAGTGGCACTGTGCCGCATTTTTGTACTCAACACAAAATAAGATATCTATATTTCTGCCTATTATTTGCAATTGTAGAAAGGAATTAATGGTAAGATATTATAATTCATAACAGGTATTCTTAATAGAAATAGAAAGTAAGGAAATTCTTTTAAAATGGGAGCCGCATTAGTCAGTGAGAGAGCTTGTATGTAACCAACAGCCAGATCTCCCTCTCCTTAAGTTCCTTACTCTCTTTAACCCTTTCGATATCAACCCATCTGCGATACAGACTTGGTGATGTAAAATGATGTTAATTAAAATCTTCAATGAAAATTCCATATTCATTTCCATGCCAAACCCTGACTTGATCATGACAATGGTAATTTACCAAATTTTTTATCATTTTCAAAATTAATAGAAACAAAAACCAAAAGCAGTGTGTTTCAAAAGATATATGTTAAAAAAAGGGTTAAATGCAAACTGTCTATTTTTCAGAGCTTGAAACTGAAAACGGTTATCAATGGACCTAACGGAGACTCCCTGGGCAGTATCCGTACACAGCTTAGTTATGATGAAAATGTTCGTAAAACATTGACTATTGAAGCAAAAATGAACAACAACAATGGCAACTACACACTCAACGCCTATTTTGAACATCCGTACTCAAACTTAGCTTTGGAAATTTTGGCTTTCGCCACTGCACCACAGCATAGATACAGTACTGGAGTAGAACTGAAATATTTGACTTCCAAACGTAGTCAAAAAAGCTTTAAATTCTTTGCAGACATCGACAAGAGGAGACGTGAAATGAAAATTGAGGTAAGGACTTTATGTAGAGGCACAATGGCCCAGTGGTTAGGGCAGCGGACTCGCGGTCATAGGATCGCAGTTTCGATTCCCAGACCGGGCGTTGTGAGTGTTTATTGAGCGAAAACACTTAAATCTCCTCGAGGCTCCGGCAGTGGGGCGTGGCAAACCCTGCTGTACTCTTTCACCACAACTTTCTCTCACTCTTACTTCCTGTTTCTGTTGTACCTGTGTTTCAAAGGGGCCAGCCTTGTCACACTGTGTCACGCTGAATCTCACCCAAGAACTACACTAATACTGGCATAGCTCTAATGATACTCCCTCCATTTAATTTTGTTTCAAGCACCTTTCTAATTCTCTCCTTATACTCTGAAGAGATTCTCTCTCATTTCTCCTTCCGTCATTCTGTTGTTTTGCAGTACCTATTGGTGTTTCTGTCCCACTTTTCCACAGTGATCTAATTATGTTGTTTCATGGTAATTTCATGCCATCAGAGTTTATCTTCCAATTTCTTTTCATAATTAGCACTGCTTACTTAATTATCCCAAACTGCATTCCAATATCCTTGCTGAATGCTCTTACAGTTCGGATCAGAGAATCCAGATTGCTCCCATACTTTTGTATATAGTTTGGGATTTTTGGCAGGTATTTATGTTTACCTTGATTTTGGTAAACTCGTAGGCAGTCCTGGATTTTTATCAGTATACTTGTCACAGGGATCAACACAACTAAAAACAGTAGTGGAGAGAAAAATGCCCTTGTTGTATTTTCATATTTCCTTGTGATTCATTTGGAAGTGTCAGTTCTACTTCTCACACTCTGATTTTTCCCAAAGGCACTCCAAGAACCAGCTGTGTGGAACCTTCTTGCAAGTCTTCTTGTAATGTATCCATCTGACAGCTAAAATCTTCTTTCTTGCTCGCAACTCATTTAACATCCTACTATCTGAATACAACAGTTCCTCCAAGAATTCTTTCTCAATGCTTTATAAATTCTCTTTTTCTATTTCAGGCGATCACACCCAAGAATCAACTCGAAATTTTTGGCTCTGCTGTCAGGGATAACCAATTCGAAGTGACTTTGAAAAAAATGGAAAATGGTATGAAAGACAGGCAAGTTACAGCAACAATCAGCCACGATGCCAAGAGTTGGTTCTTTGAATCGAGCTACGACCTAGGTAAGACTCCCTCTCCTGCACCACTTCACTGTGTTATGAGATTAAGAAGTTTGTTTCACAATCACATGGTTTCTGGTTTGATTGGGTAGTGAAGCCTTGTGAGTAAAATTTGATTGACAAAAACAAAAGTATTGTTAATGGAATTTGGTAGACAAAATTAAAGGTTTATGTTTGAAATTTGGTAGACAAAATATATGGTTTGTGAGTGGAATTTGGTAGACAAAATTAAAGGTTTATGCTTGAAATTTGGTAGACAAAATTAAAGGTTTATGTTTGAAATTTGGTAGACGAAATTAAAGGTTTATGTTTGAAATTTGGTAGACGAAATTAAAGGTTTATGTTTTTTAATTTGGTAGACGAAATTAAAGGTTTATGTTTGAAATTTGGTAGACAAAATATATGGTTTGTGAGTGGAATTTAGTAGACGAAATTAAAGGTTTATGTTTGAAATTTGGTAGACGAAATTAAAGGTTTATGTTTGAAATTTGGTAGACGAAATTAAAGGTTTATGTTTGAAATTTGGTAGACGAAATTAAAGGTTTATGTTTGAAATTTGGTAGACGAAATTAAAGGTTTATGTTTGAAATTTGGTAGACAAAATTAAAGGTTTATGTTTGAAATTTGGTAGACAAAATATATGGTTTGTGAGTGGAATTTAGTAGACACAATGAAAGGTTTATGTTTGAAATTTGGTAGACAAAATTAAAGGTTTATGTTTGAAATTTGGTAGACAAAATTAAAGGTTTATGTTTGAAATTTGGTAGACAAAATTAAAGGTTTATGTTTTTTAATTTGGTAGACAAAATTAAAGGTTTATGTTTGAAATTTGGTAGACAAAATATATGGTTTGTGAGTGGAATTTGGTAGACAAAATTAAAGGTTTATGTTTGAAATTTGGTAGACAAAATTAAAGGTTTATGCTTGAAATTTGGTAGACAAAATTAAAGGTTTATGTGTGAAATTTGGTAGACAAAATATATGGTTTGTGAGTGGAATTTGGCAGACAAAATGAAAGCTTTGTGAGTGAAATTCGGTAACTGAAATGATAGGAAAAAAATATTACAAATGAAAGATGTGTGTATACATGAAGCCAGATTCAGACTCCCTTTACTTCTTCTCTCCTAAATAGTTTAATAAATTTCTCTGTTTGTTGTTTGTTTTAGACGATCCTAAGAAGCAGCTCCGCATGAGAGCAGAAATGATGAATAGGAAGTTAATGGCGAAGGTAATTAGAGTCATGGGACAACAGGTTAACAAAGATGGAAGGATGAGCATTGAGTTAAAGCCCTCAAGTATTTTGCTTGCCCAGATTTTCTGGAACCCAGACACTGTCAATGAACTAAACGTAAGTTTCAAATTCCAGAGTTGTTTCATGCATCCCCCCCCCCACACACACACACATACACACATTTTCTTTGAAGAATCCTTGTCCCCAAGCATCATTGTATCAACAGTTCATTTTGATTCTCTTTTGTTTCTCTTTCCCTTCTACCCGTCAGGGAGAAGGCAACCTTTTGGTATTGGTGAACAAACAGGAACAACACAAGGTTGAGCTGACTCACCCAGTTGTGCTCAGGACATGACATCCTCTCTAGTGCTGGTGCCATGATAAAATGCTGCCAGTGCGCACTCTGTAAAAATTGGTTGCTGATAGAAAAGGAACTAAGTCACAAATAAAAAAAAAAATTTTTTTTTTTTTTAAACATGCCAGAGATGTAATGTGTGAGTAAGACATGGTCCTATGACTCATTCTAGGCAGGAAATAACTGTGAATAAGAACAAACTTCATCTAAGGCAACTAATCTGAACTATGTCAATATAGAGATACAAACATAAAAATGTTGTTGACGATGATGATATTGATGTCTGTATGTTATTTAGCCTTACCCTACAACCACCAATCAAATCTCATCTAATATTTAGCTCCCCTCTACAACCACACTCATGGAGGTGCAATGGCCCAGTGGTTAGGGCAGCAGACTCACAGTCATAGGATCGCGGTTTCGATTCCCAGACCGGGCGATATGAGTGAGTGTTTATTGAGCGAAAACACCGAAAAGCTCCACGAGGCTCCGGCAGGGGATGGTAGCGAACCCTGCTGTACTCTTTCACCACAACTTTCTCTCGCTCTTTCTTCCTGTTTTTGTTGTACCTGTATTTCAAAGGGGCCAGCCTTGTCACACTCTGTGTCACGCTGAATATCCCCCCCGAGAACTACGTTAAGGGTACACGTGTCTGTGGAGTGCTCAGCCACTTGCACGTTAATTTCAGAGCAGGCTGTTCCGTTGATCGGATCAACTGGAACCCTCGATGTCGTAAGCGACGGAGTGCCAACAACAACAACCACACTCACTTTCTAGTCCAGAATTAAGCCTAGACTTCCGAGACAACACTCACAACACATCTTGTCTGTCTCACTAAAATATCACTTGCTTTTCTTTCAGGATTATTGTTATGCCATGTTGCAGCACTACGGCAACGAGATGAAGTTATTAGGAGACAGAATTGGTGAATTCCTGTCTAAGGAGATATCAACAAAAGGTAAACTGATGAAGGAATCCTTCAATGAACCCCTGGATACAATAACCAATTTCATGTCTTCGGAGTATGACCATTTCTCAAACGAGGTTGCCAACCATGCCAGGAGAATCGGTGAATTTTATGAAAGAAATTCTTTCTATATAAAGTCTGCCTTGGATCTTTGGGACTCAATGTGGGTCAGTTTCCAAAGAGAGATCGAGAACTTATGGAGATATGTTGAAAACTTCAACATGAGAATGATGGACAAATTGGATGAAGCCAAGATGCACATGGAGTATTATTACATGTACTTTCAACGACAGTACCTGGTATGTGATTCAGTATTAAATCATAAATGTCTTATATTTGAATATCAGTATATAATTCTCAGGTTCTCATTATATATATGTGTGTCATCATCGTCGTCGTCATCGTTTAATGTTCACTTTCCATGCTGGCATGGGTTGGACGGTTTGACGGAGGGCTGGCGAGCCAGAAGGCTGCAACAGGTTCCAATCTGATCTGACAAAGTTTCTACAGCTGAATGCCCTTCCTAACGCCAACCACTCCGAGAGTGTAGTGCCACCGGCATGAGGGCCAGTCCGGCTGTACTGGCAACGACTGCACTCAAACGGTATTTTTTATGTGCCACCAGGCACAGGAGCCAGTCAGGCGACGCTGGCAATGATCACGCTCGAATGGTGCCTTTTACGTGCCACCAACATCGGAGCCAGTCAGCGGCCCTCGGGCTATTGATACAGCACTGGTGACAATGTTCTTGCATTGTTTTAGTCTTCAAATGATGTCACCCAGTGGCTAGATTAGTAGGACAATGTGTGTGTGTGTGTGTGTATATGTATATATATATATATGTGTGTATATATATATATATATATATATGATTAATCGCTGACCAAACACCATTAAATATTTTTTCTCCGTGTTTTTCTTGTTTTCTCCGTATTTCTTTCTGTTGAAGAGCGTAGCTCGAAACGTTAAAGACTTTCTGTATTCCCGAGCGTCAAACTAATACATCCTTTTGTTGTTTACACCACCTGTCCTCGTCTGTTGATGTCTTTTTTCGTACATTCTCCCATATATATATATATATATATATATATATATATATTATAGTTCTCTATCAAATTTCTTTAATTAGCAGTTTTTGTGTATATATATATATATATATATGTATATATATATATATATATGTATATATATATATGTATGCATACATACTGATATATATAGGTATATATGTATATATATATATATATATGCATATGTATATATATATATATATATATATATATATATATATATACACACACATACACACACATCTGTGTATATTACAGATTTACAAAGCGAAGATGTCAAGGAAAATTGATGAAATGTTTCACTACATGCAAGAACAGTACAACAGTGCTCTTCAACATTTGCATTATCTGCGACAAGAAATCCAAATGTACATCAACAAGTTCCCGGCCATTGTTAAACGTGAGTAAGACAATCGTTTTCTAATATATATTGCTTTGTTAGTTGTGTGATTAGCGCGGTTGGCTCTTGATTACAAACGCATATATTTGATTTTCAGCCATGCATTGATTCCTTGAACAAGACACTTCATTTCACATTGCTCCAGCTGGCAGAAATAAGTAGTGCCTGCATGTCAAAGGAGCAGCTTTGTCACATTCTGTGTTTTGCTGAATCACCATGGGAACTACATTAAGATCTACATATGTCTGTGGAGTACGCAGCCACTTGCATGTTCGTTTCCTGAGTAGCCTATTCCCATTGATTGTGTCAAGTGAAACACTTGTGATCGTAACAGACAAGGTGCCAGTGAGTCAAGCTGAAGAAAGTGGACTCACTTTGTACCCTACACCACCACCACCACCACCACTGCTTGAAATACCTGCCCCTACACGCTCACAGTGAAGTAGAACCCTGGGATAGGATAACTTTGCTTTGTATGTGTGTGTACATGTGTGGTTTGGTGGTGGAGGTCACCAAATCTACATGCCCATGTCGGCCCTACTTGGCCACATGCTTTTTGCTTGTTGCCTCTGTGCTCACCACCCACCTGTCCTTAATGTGCCACAAAGGTGATGTTAAGCTTAGGGTATCTCTGAATGTGATCTTTGTGTTCTTTTTTCCAGCCCCACCCATGTCTCTTGTCTCACCTTTTTCATATGCATATGAATATGTGCATGGTACATGGGTGGAGGCGCAATGGTCCAGTGGTTAGGGCAGCGGATTCGTGGTCATAGGATTGCGGTTTCGATTCCCAGACCGGGTGTTGTGAGTGTTTATTGAGCGAAAACACCTAAAAGCCCCACGAGGCTCCAGCAGGGGATGGTGGCAAACCCTGCTGTACTCTTTCACAACAACTTTCTCTCACTCTTACTTCCTGTTTCTGTTGTGCCTGTAATTCAAAGGGTCAGCCTTGTCACACTCTGTGTCACGCTGAATATCCCCCGAGAACTACGTTAAGGGTACACGTGTCTGTGGAGTGCTCGGCCACTTGCACGTTAATTTCACGAGCAGGCTGTTCCGTTGATTGGATCAACTGGAACCCTCGACGTCGTAAGCGACGGAGTGCCAACACACATGGGGGGGGGATGAAGTAGATTTTATGACATCCCCCCCTTTTCCCTAAGGATGTTAGCATCCCTTTCATTTAAAGTTAACCATTTCTCCCTTGTTATTGAATCTCCTACAATGGCCTCTACCCACCAACAGCTCATAGTTCTCCTTCTTCCTCCTCCTCCAGCAGCCCATACATCTTGAATATAGATATTCCACCGTGAAGTCTGATTTGTTTTGGCTTTTATTTTCTATCAGGTATTCGCCGCCAAATGAAGGAGTATCCTTTTGCCAGAACAGCCATTGAGAATGGCAGAAAAATCTTGAACACACTCTACCAACATATGTCATCTCATCCTTGGACAGAATCTTTTAGAAACATTGGATTAAAGGTGTATCAACAGGTACGTTCACCGATAAATCTTTATTTCCTACATTCTATTATCAAAATCCTCATTTCTATGAAAAACATATCTGGCTCTGAGATGAAGAAATGTTGAAATAAATCCCTAAATTTGGGTCTGAAATAATATAATATGAGGTTAAGCAGTTAAATCTGGTGTTAAAAACCGTATAATTCTTATAGACAGTTGAGTTTTAGCTCAGAAATCTGAATTTTGGAGATAAACGTTTGAATTTAGGTTTAGAAAATTGAAATGTGTAAATAATGTGAAATTTGAAGAAAAAGACTTAAGTTTGGGTTCATATGTTGGAAATATGAAGGGTCAAAAGCTGAAATATCAACCTATTCAACAGCTTCATTACTCTGTGTATCTAACTATTCAGCAGGTATACAATCTAGCTCTCTAGTCAACATCTAAAAACTGTGTGTGTCTAAGCACTTAACATCCACACACTACTTCTATCTATGTATCCAATTATCGTTCCATCAACTATGTACTCTGTCAATCTATTACACATTGTCTGTCTATCCATTCAACATATACATGCTTTTTTATCAACATTTACACTCTGTATCTTACGTTTTTGTCAACATTTACACTCTGTATACAGCTATTCACTCAACATCTACACACTGTGTCTATCCGTCTATCTATCTAGGCATCATCTGTTGTGGATAGATCGTCCATGTAAAGCAGGTGATTTATCCTCATCTTAGACTTGGTAAACTCATAGGCAAGCCTGCATTTTTCACAGATATTAATTCAACTACAAGTGCCTCTGAAAAATGCCCCTGTGTATTTTTATGTCCCCTAGTGATTTATTTGCACATGTCAATTCTACTTCCTGCACTCTCATTTCTTTTTTGAAAAAAACTGTTTGTCCTCTCCTTCACTCCGAGTGTCCCCACTCACTCCAAGAGTCAGCAATGTGTAACACTGTTGTAAGTTTCCCTGGAAGCTATCCATCCAACAGCTAACTTATTCTTTCTTATACTGTATTTTTTTAACCAGTCAAGCTCTACACACTCTATTGTAACCCTGCTCAACACACACACACACTTTATTAAACTAATCATACATAATTACTAATACTTGAATCCATTATTTTTGTTTGCTAGGCCGAGTGGGCTTTCAATTATTGGCAAGTGAAGGATAACCTGTACAGCCTGAAAGACAAAACTGTCAAACACATAAGAAAGGAGCTAAACATGTTAGCTGATGTCTTCTCCAATTTTAACGTGAGGACCTTAATATTTGATCCGAAGAACGGTGAAATAGTTGTGGAATTCTACTACAAATCATTGATGATGGCATACAAATATGCAAGATCAATCAAACAGGTTTTAACAAGCATCAACCACGTTGTGTCGACATATGTCGACATGTTGCCAGATTCATACTGGAGCATAAGTGATATTTACTACACTCTGAAACCTTACACCAGCCTACGCAACTGGACTCCCCCATCTAAATGTTAGTATTTAACTTGTTTCTCTCTTTTTCTTTCCTTCTTCACAGGGGAATCATTCAACTGAATGATTAATGCAAACTAAAGTGTGTGAATACTATAATATTGGCAGTAAACTCTTGACCAACAGTGTGTCTGAGATGTGGCTGAAGTACCAAGATTTGATTTCCACTTGTAGCTATTCTTCTCACTTTGTTAATAATTATCCTTGTTTTAAAAAAAAGGGTTAAAGGCCACAGCATCTCCCAACCTCACCAGCACCACTATCACTGGTTGGTGCTTACCTTTGACCATGAACAATGAAGAATTTATCAAACTGGTCTTAGTCGTCTGATAGTTCCACACCTAGGTGTCTACAGTAATTAATGGTCATTAGCAGCTTATTTCTAATCAATTACAAACATTTATAGTAATTATTTGTTGTAGTTAAGTGTATGCCTTAGAAAACACCCATGTGATTTTTAAAAGTGTCTGGATGATATGGAATGATGCCATGGTAGTTTTGTCAGAAAAACCAGAAGTTTTCAATGAGATGAAGAAGGCTCCTTATGGTTACGCTCCTTTGAAAATATTTGAAATATATGACTTAGAAACATCTTTATAAAATTGAGATGCTTCAGACCCATCTAACCAACCAACAAGCAAATGGCAAGTGGCAAGATGCATGTTCTTCGACTACCCTCAACATGGTGCCCGTTAAATCTTCATGGGGAAGATCTAACTTTGTAGCATGATCTCCTGCAAGTTCAATTGGTCAATAAATGGAATGTCCATGTAAAAAAATATGCAGTTCATTCACGGCACTAGCTTGACAACTTAATGAATGGGGTTCGAATCCAAGGTCTCACTAAAAAAAACCATATGTATATCCTTAAAATAAATGTTTACTCTAAAAATAGATAAAATTTCAAAATCAGGTTTACAACAACTCGTGCTCAAATTTGCAATTATCCCATCTTTAACTCAGATATTTATCAATCCATCATAACAGCCAAGATTAAATTTATTTCCAAAATAACTACATTTTCCTATACCATAACGATCGATGATTTCAATTCTTGACAGATATATTTTGAAATATTTCATGTGTGTATGTGTTTGTGTGTGTATGTATATATATATATATATATGTGTGTGTGTGTGTGTGTGTGTGTGTGTGTGTGTGTGTATATCGGGCGTTGTGAGTGTTTATTGAGCGAAAACACCTAAAAGCTCCACGAGGATCCGGCAGGGGATGGTGGCGAACCCTGCTGTACTCTTCCACCACAACTTTCTCTCGCTCTTACTTCCTGTTTCTGTTGTGCCTGTAATTCAAAGGGTCAGCCTTGTCACACTGTGTCACGCTGAATATCCCCGAGAACTACGTTAAGGGTACACGTGTCTGTGGAGTGCTCAGCCACTTGCATGTTAATTTCACGAGCAGGCTGTTCCGTTGATCGGATCAACTGGAACCCTCGACGTCATGCCAACAACATATGTATATATATATATATATATATATATATATATATATATATATATATGTATATATATATATATATATATGGGGGTGGGCTGTATATGGCATGTGTTGTTTTCTTCTTAATCCTATCCTTATTGGGATACTTTCAGTTCGAGCATCAATGATTGGAAGTCACATTCAGACATTTGACGGTAGTCATTTGGACTACTTGGGAAAATGCAGCCACATTTTGGCTCATTCAGAAGGTAATTTTGATGTGGTCGCCAATTACTCACCAAAAAGGAAACAACTTCTCTCGCTTACCGTTACAACTGGAGACAATGAAAATCTTCGCATCCTTCAAAATTACGGGGTAAGAAAATATTGTCTACTTCAATTTGTAATTAATTGACATAACACCCCACCCACCCCGCTCTCCATTTTGGTATATTCTTATACCATGTCTACACTTCTCTCATATCAATCAATTCTTTTACTCCCTCAATCAATTCTTTTACTCCTTCAATCAATTCTTTTACTCCTTCAATCAATTCTTTTACTCCTTCAATCAATTCTTTTACACCTTCAATCAATTCTTTTACTCTTTCAATCAATTCTTTTACTCTTTCAATCAATTCTTTTACTCCTTCAATCAATTCATTTACTCTTTCAATCAATTCTTTTACTCTTTCAATCAATTCTTTTACTCCTTCAATCAATTCTTTTACTCCTTCAATCAATTCTTTTACTCTTTCAATCAATTCTTTTACTCTTTCAATCAATTCTTTTACTCTTTCAATCAATTCTTTTACTCCTTCAATCAATTCTTTTACTCTTTCAATCAATTCTTTTACTCCTTCAATCAATTCATTTACTCTTTCAATCAATTCTTTTACTCTTTCAATCAATTCTTTTACTCCTTCAATCAATTCTTTTACTCTTTCAATCAATTCTTTTACTCTTTCAATCAATTCTTTTACTCTTTCAATCAATTCTTTTACTCCTTCAATCAATTCTTTTACTCTTTCAATCAATTCTTTTACTCTTTCAATCAATTCTTTTACTCTTTCAATCAATTCTTTTACTCTTTCAATCAATTCTTTTACTCTTTCAATCAATTCTTTTACTCTTTCAATCAATTCTTTTACTCTTTCAATCAATTCTTTTACTCCTTCAATCAATTCTTTTACTCTTTCAATCAATTCTTTTACTCTTTCAATCAATTCTTTTACTCTTTCAATCAATTCTTTTACTCTTTCAATCAATTCTTTTACTCTTTCAATCAATTCTTTTACTCCTTCAATCAATTCTTTTACTCTTTCAATCAATTCTTTTACTCTTTCAATCAATTCTTTTACTCTTTCAATCAATTCTTTTACTCTTTCAATCAATTCTTTTACTCCTTCAATCAATTCTTTTACTCCTTCAATCAATTCTTTTACTCTTTCAATCAATTCTTTTACTCTTTCAATCAATTCTTTTACTCTTTCAATCAATTCTTTTACTCTTTCAATCAATTCTTTTACTCCTTCAATCAATTCTTTTACTCTTTCAATCAATTCTTTTACTCTTTCAATCAATTCTTTTACTCTTTCAATCAATTCTTTTACTCTTTCAATCAATTCTTTTACTCTTTCAATCAATTCTTTTACTCTTTCAATCAATTCTTTTACTCTTTCAATCAATTCTTTTACTCTTTCAATCAATTCTTTTACTCTTTCAATCAATTCTTTTACTCTTTCAATCAATTCTTTTACTCTTTCAATCAATTCTTTTACTCTTTCAATCAATTCTTTTACTCCTTCAATCAATTCTTTTACTCTTTCAATCAATTCTTTTACTCTTTCAATCAATTCTTTTACTCTTTCAATCAATTCTTTTACTCTTTCAATCAATTCTTTTACTCCTTCAATCAATTCTTTTACTCTTTCAATCAATTCTTTTACTCTTTCAATCAATTCTTTTACTCTTTCAATCAATTCTTTTACTCTTTCAATCAATTCTTTTACTCTTTCAATCAATTCTTTTACTCTTTCAATCAATTCTTTTACTCTTTCAATCAATTCTTTTACTCTTTCAATCAATTCTTTTACTCTTTCAATCAATTCTTTTACTCCTCCAATCAATTCTTTTACTCTTTCAATCAATTCTTTTACTCTTTCAATCAATTCTTTTACTCTTTCAATCAATTCTTTTACTCTTTCAATCAATTCTTTTACTCCTTCAATCAATTCTTTTACTCCTTCAATCAATTCTTTTACTCCTTCAATCAATTCTTTTACTCTTTCAATCAATTCTTTTACTCCTTCAATCAATTCTTTTACTCCTTCAATCAATTCTTTTACTCTTTCAATCAATTCTTTTACTCTTTCAATCAATTCTTTTACTCTTTCAATCAATTCTGTTACTCTTTCAATCAATTCTTTTACTCTTTCAATCAATTCTTTTACTCCTTCAATCAATTCTTTTACTCCTTCAATCAATTCTTTTACTCTTTCAATCAATTCTTTTACTCTTTCAATCAATTCTTTTACTCCTTCAATCAATTCTTTTACTCTTTCAATCAATTCATTACTCTTTCAATCAATTCTTTTACTCCTTCAATCAATTCTTTTACTCCTTCAATCAATTCTTTTACTCTTTCAATCAATTCTTTTACTCTTTCAATCAATTCTTTTACTCTTTCAATCAATTCTTTTACTCTTTCAATCAATTCTTTTACTCCTTCAATCAATTCTTTTACTCTTTCAATCAATTCTTTTACTCTTTCAATCAATTCTTTTACTCTTTCAATCAATTCTTTTACTCCTTCAATCAATTCTTTTACTCTTTCAATCAATTCTTTTACTCTTTCAATCAATTCTTTTACTCTTTCAATCAATTCTTTTACTCTTTCAATCAATTCTTTTACTCTTTCAATCAATTCTTTTACTCCTTCAATCAATTCTTTTACTCCTTCAATCAATTCTTTTACTCTTTCAATCAATTCTTTTACTCTTTCAATCAATTCTTTTACTCCTTCAATCAATTCTTTTACTCTTTCAATCAATTCTTTTACTCCTTCAATCAATTCTTTTACTCCTTCAATCAATATTTTTACTCTTTCAATCAATTCTTTTACTCTTTCAATCAATTCTTTTACTCCTTCAATCAATTCTTTTACTCTTTCAATCAATTCTTTTACTCCTTCAATCAATTCTTTTACTCTTTCAATCAATTCTTTTACTCCTTCAATCAATTCTTTTACTCTTTCAATCAATTCTTTTACTCTCTCAATCAATTCTTTTACTCCTTCAATCAATTCTTTTACTCTTTCAATCAATTCTTTTACTCCTTCAATCAATTCTTTTACTCTTTCAATCAATTCTTTTACTCTTTCAATCAATTCTTTTACTCCTTCAATCAATTCTTTTACTCCTTCAATCAATTCTTTTACTCTTTCAATCAATTTTACTCTTTCAATCAATTCTTTTACTCCTTCAATCAATTCTTTTACTCTTTCAATCAATTCTTTTACTCCTTCAATCAATTCTTTTACTCTTTCAATCAATTCTTTTACTCTTTCAATCAATTCTTTTACTCCTTCAATCAATTCTTTTACTCTTTCAATCAATTCTTTTACTCCTTCAATCAATTCTTTTACTCCTTCAATCAATTCTTTTACTCTTTCAATCAATTCTTTTACTCTTTCAATCAATTCTTTTACTCCTTCAATCAATTCTTTTACTCCTTCAATCAATTCTTTTACTCTTTCAATCAATTCTTTTACTCTTTCAATCAATTCTTTTACTCTTTCAATCAATTCTTTTACTCTTTCAATCAATTCTTTTACTCTTTCAATCAATTCTTTTACTCCTTCAATCAATTCTTTTACTCTTTCAATCAATTCTTTTACTCTTTCAATCAATTCTTTTACTCTTTCAATCAATTCTTTTACTCTTTCAATCAA
>NC_142955.1:24945707-24948207 GCF_046866305.1 Octopus bimaculoides
TAGGTGTGAGAGGTTAGATATGGCCAGTTTGAATATAAAATATGTAGAATATCTGGGCCAGATATGGCCGGTTTAAACTCTAAAGGGTTAAGCTTATTAAAAAAATACCATCATTATTATTTACAGAATTGTAAAACTCAACACACCTTAAGAAATCTATTCACATATATATATATATATATATATATATATATATATACACACACTCTTTTACTTGTTTCAGTCATTTGACTGTGGCCATGCTGGAGCACCGCCTTTAGTCGAGCAAATTGACCCCAGGACTTATTCTTTGAAAGCCTAGTACTTATTCTATCGGTCTCTTTTGCCAAACCGCTAAGTTACAGGGACGTAAACACACCAGCATCGGTTGTCAAGCGATGTTGGGGGGACAAACACAGACACACAAACACATACACACACACATACATACATACATACATACATATATATACATATATATATATATATATATATATATATATACACGACGGGCTTCTTTCATTTTCTGTCTACCGAATCCACTCACAAGGCTTTGGTCGGCCCGAGGCTATAGTAGAAGACACTTGCCCAAGGTGCCACGCAGTGGGACTGAACCCGGAACCATGTGGTTGGTAAGCAAGCTACTTACCACACAGCCACTCCTACACCTATATATATATATATATATATATATATATATATATATATAAATGGAACTAAAATGCAATAGAGGGCAAATAGATGATACAAGAGAAACAGTTAGAAGGACGGGCAAAAAAAGATGGCTTCTATTGTAGTTGTTATGGCAACAAGCTGCTAGAATTGTTAAGCGTGCAGGGCAGAATCCTTTGCCTTTTGTTTTTTTGGGTTGTTTTTGATGTTCTTGTTGATGTTATTATTAGTATTAGTAATATTGCTGTTGTTATTTTCTGTTTTTTTCTAACTGAATGGACCGGCAAAAGGAAGTAAAGAGGAAACCCCTTATTAGTGTTTTAGACGAAATGGAATAAATTAATTATTTGAACAAATTGAAAATAAAATGTAAACTCTGAAACTTACTTGTGTTTTCTTTTCCTTGTCTCTGAATGTATCACCTATACATACATACATACATACATACAGATCATCATCATCATCATCATCTTAAAGGATGTTTTCATGATGGCATGCATTGGATAGTTTGAGCAGGGGTAGCCAGCCAGGGAGTTGAACCAGGTTCCAGTCTGATTTGGCTTGGTTTTTACGGTTGGATGCACTTCCTGATACCCACCATTTTACAGTGTGGGCTGGGGGCTTTTGGAAGTCACTGGCACAGGAGCCAGTGGCAAGATTTTAGTGTCTACCACTCCAGAAAGTCTACGAGAATCGATGAAAGCGTTAATATTTGATTTATAGAAACTTGTCATATTAATAAAAATAGGTAAATGTATATATATCTATTTATTTATATATATATATATATATATATATATATATATTTATTTATTTATGGGTTTCAGCCAAGTGGCTGTGGTCATGCTGGAGCACCACCATGATTTTCTGTCTTTATGCTTTGCTCTCTTCACGTTCCTTGCATGGCTCTTCTGCACCTGATATAGTCCAATCAAGAGTTTTGATGGCACATCTGGTGTATAAGAGAATTTGACATCGCTGCCCTAAACTGTGTCTCATTTCGAGCCATTGGTTCGTCTGGTATCGTGGAGAGGAAAGCGTCGAGTTTTGTCTTGAAGACCTCCACATCCGTGTCTTGCAGGTCTCTCAAATGTTTTGGCATGGCATTGAAGAGCTGAGGTCCTCTGTAACCGAGGCTGCTGCAGTATCTCGTTCTTATGTGAGATGCAGTGGACGGTACCTTTGGCACCATGCAGTGGCGACCCGTGCGGGCATTCCTGTAGTACTTGATGCCAAAGTTCGGCACCAGTCCTTCCAGTATTTTCCATATGTATATTATTACATATCTCTCCCGCCTGCATTCCAGGGAGTAGAGACCTAGTGCCTGCAGTCGCTCCCTGTAGTTCATCTGTTGGACTGTGGCGATCTTTTTTGTATAGTGCCACTGAATTGCCTCAAGTTCTGCTGTCCGCTTAACACTGTGTGGTGACCACAACTGAGAGCAATAGTCTAGGCGGCTCAGAACAAATGTCTTCCATAGAGTCAACATGACTTTTTGATCCCTTGTACGGAATGTCCTCAGTATCCACCCTGCCAGTTGTCTGCACTTTGCTGTCAACTTGACAATGTGCATGTGAAATGATGCATCACTACACATGTTGATGCCCAGGTCTCTCACGGCTTGTGGTTCTGGGATTGCAGTACCCCCAGGTCCTGTGTATGCCAGTTGGGAGGCACTTGTGGCCTTGTAGCGCAGTACTTGAAATTTTTCCGCATTGACCTGCATATTGTTTTGCTCTGCCCACTCATATATTGCATTTAGGTCATTCTGTAGGCTTACAATATCATCAGGATTCTTTATTGCCTGAGATAGTTTTGTGCCCCAGCATGTCCACAGCTCATGAGCTGA